>NC_058080.1:729602325-729902325 GCF_014858855.1 Bufo gargarizans
ATGTGGCTGCATTTTAGCATCTGAATGACTCTCTCAGATTTAAATGAACCTACTATAAATGACCATAGCACCCAACAGTGATATAAGTTGAACATATTAGTTGGGGGCCAAATTCTAGGTTTTATTACTACGCTACAGATACTGAATTACGCCTGTCCGAATGTGACAAAGGGGTTCTCCGGTTTCTCTTAATGGGGTTCTTCCCAAATGCCTTACATTAGTTATAATAGCTTGTTTTGTCTGGGGAGAAATCATTAGGAGAAACAAAATGGCCGCTGTCCTATTAGTACACACTTAAAACCTGTCCTAATCACACAGCAGGACAAGTTACTTCACAACACTGAGCTAAAGAGCTGCCTCATCCTCCTCTCTGCTCTACCTGTCCAGGATTTTGATCCTGAATACAGATGATAAGATCTTTAGCTGAGTCTCTGTTGGAATTGAGTTTATGAGCAGATGTGGCTAATGAGCAGCAGCTCTTGTATGCAGTCTCCATTACCACAGCCCCACAATCTGTCCTGTCCATCCTTTCTGTACTTCATGTCTCCTCATGAACTCCATTCCCACAATGATTCAGCTAAACATCATATTAAACTGTATTCAGAATCATAATCCCTGACAAGCAGAGCAGAAAGGAGGAAGAGGCAGCTCTTTAGCTCAGTGTTGTGAAGTAACTTGTCCTGCTGTGTGATTAGGACAGGTTTTGTATGTACTAATAGGACAGCGGCCATTTTGTTTCTCCTATTCATTGCTCCCCAGACAAAACAAGCCAATATAACTAATGAAAGGTATTTGAGAATATATTTATAATAAAGTAATATTTACGTATTTTCATTTTATTAATTCCTGGAGAACCCTTTTAAGCTTCATGTGCGAGGCCGGTATGATGGCACATGAAATCCCTATGGATCCATAGCCACTCATGTGGTGCCTTCACTATTTTGTAATAATAATAAAAGTGATGAGGTACAGTATGGCGGTACTGTGGCCCTTAGGTTGGTCTGAGATCTCTTGTAGTTATCAGACCCTCATTCTGTCAGCGCCATCAGTACTGCTGGGGATTATTTTCATGCTTTTTTTGGATTTATATTAATATATGATGTGGGTGAAACTGGGTATGGTAAAGGTTATGAAAGAACTGAAACTATGAAAAGTCCCAGCTGCTTTTTTCATTTTCCACAATTAGTAAATTAATAAATTACTGTTATACGCTTAAGTCATCCGTCTTTCAAGAACAGGAAGCTGATTCAACTTCTGTCATATATCAGCTTCTGAAGACAAATACAGATCTCACTAATGACTGCAACACTTCACTACATGTATATGTGTCAGATGTAAAGCCCTAATTATTTTCTAAAAGTTAAATAGTCTTTTGGTAAGTTACAAATACCTATAAGGGGATCACCACACAGCAGAGCCGACAGATCCTCTATCCTGCGCGGCACAGCAGAGCCGACAGATCCTCTATACTACACCACACAGGAGAGCTGACAGATCCTCTATACTACACCACACAGGAGAGCTGACAGATCCTCTATACTACACCACACAGCAGAGCCGACAGATCCTCTATCCTGCGCGGCACAGCAGAGCCGACAGATCCTCTATACTACACCACACAGGAGAGCTGACAGATCCTCTATACTACACCGCACAGGAGAGCCGACAGATCCTCTATACTACACCACACAGGAGAGCTGACAGATCCTCTAT
The DNA here is from genome assembly GCF_014858855.1 of Bufo gargarizans. Lineage (NCBI taxonomy): Eukaryota > Metazoa > Chordata > Amphibia > Anura > Bufonidae > Bufo > Bufo gargarizans. The sequence goes on from NC_058080.1 coordinate 729,604,039, forward strand.
AGTACACCACACAGGAGAGCCGACAGATCCTCTATACTACACCACACAGGAGAGCTGACAGATCCTCTATACTACACCACACAGGAGAGCTGACAGATCCTCTATACTACACCACACAGGCGAGCTGACAGATCCTCTATACTACACCACACAGGAGAGACAACAGATCCTCTATACTACACCACACAGGAGAGCTGACAGATCCTCTATCCTGCGCGGCACAGCAGAGCCGACAGATCCTCTATACTACACCACACAGGAGAGCTGACAGATCCTCTATACTACACCACACAGGAGAACCGACAGATCCTCTATACTACACCACACAGGGGAGCTGACAGATCCTCTATACTACACCACACAGGAGAGCTGACAGATCCTCTATACTACACCGCACAGGAGAGCCGACAGATCCTCTATACTACACCACACAGGAGAGCTGACAGATCCTCTATACTACACCACATAGGAGAGCTGACAGATCCTCTATACTACACAACATAGGAGAGCCGACAGATCCTATATACTACACCACACAGGAGAGCTGACAGATCCTCTATACTACACCACACAGGAGAGACAACAGATCCTCTATACTACACCACACAGGAGAGCTGACAGATCCTCTATCCTGCGCGGCACAGCAGAGCCGACAGATCCTCTATACTACACCACACAGCAGAGCCAACAGATCCTCTATACTACACCACACAGGAGAGCTGACAGATCCTCTATACTACACCGCACAGGAGAGCCGGCAGATCCTCTATACTACATCACACAGGAGAGCTGACAGATCCTCTATACTACACCACACAGGAGAGCCGAGAGATCCATTATACTACATCACACAGGAGAGCTGACAGATCCTCTATACTACACCACACAGGAGAGCTGACAGATCCTCTATACTACACCACACAGGAGAGCTGACAGATCCTCTCTACTACACCACACAGGAGAGCCGACAGATCCTCTATACTACACCACACAGGAGAGCGGACAGATCCTCTATACTACACCACACAGGAGAGCTGACAGATCCTCTCTATTACACCACACAGGAGAGCCGACAGATCCTCTATACTACACCACACAGGAGAGCTGACAGATCCCCTATACTACACCGCACAGGAGAGCTGACAGATCCTCTATACTACACCGCACAGGAGAGCTGACAGATCCTCTATACTACACCTCACAGGAGAGCTGACAGATCCTCTATACTACACCGCACAGGAGAGCTGACAGATCCTCTATACTACACCACACAGGAGAGCCGACAGATCCTCTATACTACACCGCACAGGAGAGCCGACAGATCCTCTATACTACACCACACAGGAGAGCTGACAGATCCTCTATACTACACCACACAGGAGAGCTGACAGATCCTCTATACTACACCACACAGGAGAGCTGGCAGATCCTCTATACTACACCACACAGGAGAGCTGACAGATCCTCTATACTACACCGCACAGGAGAGCTGACAGATTCTCTATACTACACCACACAGGAGAGCTGACAGATCCTCTATACTACACCACACAGGAGAGCTGACAGATCCTCTATACTACAACACACAGGAGAGCTGACAGATCCTCTATACTACACCGCACAGGAGAGCCGACAGATCCTCTATACTACACCACACAGGAGAGCGGACAGATCCTCTATACTACACCACACAGGAGAGCTGACAGATCCTATATACTACACCGCACAGGAGAGCTGACAGATCCTCTATACTACACCACACAGGAGAGCTGACAGATCCTCTATACTACACCACACAGGAATTCTGACAGATCCTCTATACTACACCACACAGGAGAGCGGACAGATCCTCTATACTACACCACACAGGAGAACCGACAGATCCTCTATACTACACCACACAGGGGAGCTGACAGATCCTCTATACTACACCACACAGGAGAGCTGACAGATCCTCTATACTACACCGCACAGGAGAGCCGACAGATCCTCTATACTACACCACACAGGAGAGCTGACAGATCCTCTATACTACACCACATAGGAGAGCTGACAGATCCTCTATACTACACAACATAGGAGAGCCGACAGATCCTATATACTACACCACACAGGAGAGCTGACAGATCCTCTATACTACACCACACAGGAGAGACAACAGATCCTCTATACTACACCACACAGGAGAGCTGACAGATCCTCTATCCTGCGCGGCACAGCAGAGCCGACAGATCCTCTATACTACACCACACAGCAGAGCCAACAGATCCTCTATACTACACCACACAGGAGAGCTGACAGATCCTCTATACTACACCGCACAGGAGAGCCGGCAGATCCTCTATACTACATCACACAGGAGAGCTGACAGATCCTCTATACTACACCACACAGGAGAGCCGAGAGATCCATTATACTACATCACACAGGAGAGCTGACAGATCCTCTATACTACACCACACAGGAGAGCTGACAGATCCTCTATACTACACCACACAGGAGAGCTGACAGATCCTCTCTACTACACCACACAGGAGAGCCGACAGATCCTCTATACTACACCACACAGGAGAGCGGACAGATCCTCTATACTACACCACACAGGAGAGCTGACAGATCCTCTCTATTACACCACACAGGAGAGCCGACAGATCCTCTATACTACACCACACAGGAGAGCTGACAGATCCCCTATACTACACCGCACAGGAGAGCTGACAGATCCTCTATACTACACCGCACAGGAGAGCTGACAGATCCTCTATACTACACCTCACAGGAGAGCTGACAGATCCTCTATACTACACCGCACAGGAGAGCTGACAGATCCTCTATACTACACCACACAGGAGAGCCGACAGATCCTCTATACTACACCGCACAGGAGAGCCGACAGATCCTCTATACTACACCACACAGGAGAGCTGACAGATCCTCTATACTACACCACACAGGAGAGCTGACAGATCCTCTATACTACACCACACAGGAGAGCTGGCAGATCCTCTATACTACACCACACAGGAGAGCTGACAGATCCTCTATACTACAACACACAGGAGAGCTGACAGATCCTCTATACTACACCGCACAGGAGAGCCGACAGATCCTCTATACTACACCACACAGGAGAGCGGACAGATCCTATATACTACACCGCACAGGAGAGCTGACAGATCCTCTATACTACACCACACAGGAGAGCTGACAGATCCTCTATACTACACCACACAGGAATTCTGACAGATCCTCTATACTACACCACACAGGAGAGCGGACAGATCCTCTATACTACACCACACAGGAGAGCTGACAGATCCTATATACTACACCGCACAGGAGAGCTGACAGATCCTCTATACTACACCACACAGGAGAGCTGACAGATCCTCTATACTACACCACACAGGAATTCTGACAGATCCTCTATACTACACCACACAGGAGAGCTGACAGATCCTCTATACTACACCACACAGGAGAGCTGACAGATCCTCTATACTACACCGCACAGGAGAGCTGACAGATCCTCTATACTACACCACACAGGAGAGCTGAGAGATCCTCTATACTACACCACGTAGGACAGCCGACAGATCCTGTATACTACACCACGTAAGAGCTGTCAATCCATGGTGTATATTTCATGTGGCCATATAATTCTGCTTACGGTGCTCTTTATATGAAGGAAAGCTTCTAGGAGCGAATATGTCCATACATATGCAATCTTAAGGAGTATGACGGCTTAATTCCATAGAAATTTCCCAAAAAATACAAAGAAGGAAAATTCCTTAAGATATTAGCTCTAGACACTTCTAGACGGAGCCCTATGATAGATTTGATCTTTATGTGGTTGGTACCACTGATGGTAGAACGCTTGGGAGACAAGGAGTTAGGCTTCATCTGCAGCATAGATGGTGGCCTTGGTCTTGCCCTGTAACCCTGTAATTCGAACTCGATGCTTTACCATGTAAAAATGACTCTACACTCACCTAAAGAATTATTAGGAACACCTGTTCTATTTCTCATGAATGCGATTATCTAGTCAACCAATCACATGGCAGTTGCTTCAATGCATGTAGGGTTGTCGTCCTGGTCAAGACAATCTCCTGAACTCCAAACTGAATGTCAGAATGGGAAAGAAAGGTGATTTAAGCCATTTTGAGCGTGGCATGGTTGTTGGTGCCAGACGGGCCGGTCTGAGTATTTCACAATCTGCTCAGTTACTGGGATTTTCACGCACAACCATTTCTAGGGTTTACAAAGAATGGTGTGAAAAGGGAAAAACATCCAGTATGCGGCAGTCCTGTGGGCGAAAATGCCTTGTTGATGCTAGAGGTCAGGGGAGAATGGGCCGACTGATTCAAGCTAATAGAAGAGCAACGTTGACTGAAATAACCACTCATTACAACCGAGGTATGCAGCAAAGCATTTGTGAAGCCACAACACGCACAACCTTGAGGCGGATGGGCTACAACAGCAGAAGACCCCACCGGTTACCACTCATCTCCAATACAAATAGGAAAAAGAGGCTACAATTTGCACGAGCTCACCAAAATTGGACTGTTGAAGACTGGAAAAATGTTGCCTGGTCTGATGAGTCTCGATTTCTGTTGAAACATTCAAATGGTAGAGTCCGAATTTGGCGTAAACAGAATGAGAACATGTATCCATCATGCCTTGTTACCACTGTGCAGGCTGGTGGTGGTGGTGTAATGGTGTGGGGGATGTTTTCTGGGCACACTTTAGGCCCCTTAGTGCCAATTGGCCATCGTTTAAATGCCACGGGCTACCTGAGCATTGTTTCTGACCATGTCCATCCCTTCATGACCACCATGTACCCATCCTCTGATGGCTACTTCCAGCAGGATAATGCACCATGTCACAAAGCTCGAATCATTTCAAATTGGTTTCTTGAACATGACAATGAGTTCACGGTACTAAAATGGCCCCCACAGTCACCAAATCCCAACCCAATAGAGCATCTTTGGGATGTGGTGGAACGGGAGCTTCGTGCCCTGGATGTGCATCCCTCAAATCTCCATCAACTGCACGATGCTATCCTATCAATATGGGCAAACATTTCTAAAGATGCTATCAGCACCTTGTTGAATCAATGCCACGTAGAATTAAGGCAGTTCTGAAGGCAAAAGGGGGTCCAACACCGTATTAGTATGGTGTTCTTAATAATTCTTTAGGTGAGTGTACAATCGGCAAAGGCATCTACTGTTTCTGACACATATGACTGAAGTTATTTTCTTTTTACTTTTTCAAACTTTCATACGTTTGTTCCCTTAAAACAATGTGGAGAATGTCTTTGAAGTCCAGAGCAATGTTTTAATGTATATATTCGAGGTGGGCAGTATATGCTGTTTAGTCTATGAGCCAATGTTAATATTTAATACATCTGTTCTCCATTCATGGTAAGGATAAAAATAGCATTTCTTAAAGGTTATTGTGGGTCTTGAAAGCAAATGCGTATATCCAGGTGATAAAATCCTGAAAAACACCTCCCGTGGTACATTCTGAGGGTAAGATCCATACATGGGTTGTCAGGACTGAGAGGACAGAAAAGATGAGAGTATTAGTCCCTTCAATGGTACAGTATCTGAAAAGACTCACCAATATCGGGGGTAAAGGATAAGACCTCCTTGAAGGAGTTTTTCCTATCTTGTAAAGTAATGCCATATTGCTTAAATATGATCCAATCTCTGGCATCCCTACCGATTTTGAAATTTGACAAGACCATGTGACCAGCCACCTAGCTTTGCAGCACAGCCCCATTCAATTAAATAACAGTGAAGAGACCCTTGATTCTCAGGATCGGTTGGACCCCACCAATCATAAATGATAGTCTTATCAAGGATGACCCCTTCCAGATTAGAGTCCACCAGAGCGTTTAGATAAAGGGGGTGTCAAGCAATTTCTCCTTCTCTGTGTGCTAAAAGGGGATTTAATTTTTTTCCCCCTGTGAGACAACTCCTTTAAGGGGTTGTTTGAGCCACCAAAACAAACTCACCTTTTGAAAGCTCTTCCATTCCAGAGCCGAAACTGCCATCCCCACAGCTGCCAGTTCCTCATCAGATGGAGAGTGATCATGTCATGTATCTTTTGGCCTCACCAGTGACTTCTTGGGGGGTTGGACAACCCCTTAGGATTCGATAAAACAACATTAAAGGTTTCCCTTGGTGATGTCCATTCAAACCACATGAAGAGTAGTGTCCTTGTAAGCGGATAAATTAAATTGATGTGTATAAAAGTATAACTATAAAAAAATACATATTTTATGTAAAATAAATATATTTATTATACAATCTTAAAATGTACATAAAAATACTAAATTGAAGTTTTAAAGGGGTTTGGTCACGTGCAACATGGGTGAAATATCACCCCTCTAACAAGTCATTGGCTGCATCGGTCGAATATTGACATGGGGAGACCCGGAAGCTGTTGCGTCGGTAGAGCAGTGATGGGGCCGGAACCCAGCGACGGGGACCAAGTAAGTAAGATTATCTCCTCGAGGCTGCCCATGCTGTGGGGTCTATTCAAAAGGTCATAAAGATGAACAACCCCTTTAAACCCCAAGGCCATTTAGCACACAGAGCACAGTTGTGCTCCCCTCTTGTCTTGTCATCAGACACTGCTTTGACACCTTTGTTGAGATCCTACACTGCAGGGGGCAGTTATTAGAGCTGACATCTTCCAGACACTGAACCAGTAAGGAATGCTGGAAGATGTCAGCTCTGGAGTATATTAAATTCTTCAACTCAGAAAATGTATCTTGTAGGAAACACAATGCATTTGGTCTAATGTATCAAAATAATAAAATAAAAAAATAAGCAACTTTATAAAATTCCTTGATGACAAATCTTCCACAGTTTTATGGCTACAGATCTAATACAGATCAGTGTCTCCATGGTTACAGAGAGAAAAAAAGGCAATGCAACAGCACCCTGCAAACCAGATAAAGTACAATAATGCCATAGTCACAAAAAATATTATAGTGCTAATGCTGAGCTTATTTATAAAGTGAGATGCTTGGCAAATGCATTTTGTACAAAACCATTTGAGCCCGTCTGCCGAACGTCAAGGTGATCTCTGTAAGACGGGTCCTAACACTAAATACTACCTGTTATGCGCCATAATGGCCGCCATAAAGTTCAGGAAGTGTTGGATTTTTGGTGCCAAAATGGCCTCTATTACTTACAAGGGATGCAGGTACGAACATGCATGCCGAGCCCACTCCATACCTTTCCTGGTTCACCAGCAGGTGGCAGAAAATTTGGCAGAGCTATAGCTAGATAGGATGGAACTCACCATTCTATTTTATCCCCTTAGGGTATAAGTGGGCCAGTCCTGCTTGCTACCAGAAGGAGGTGTGGCAGTTCTAGATGATTCAGGTTTAGATTCCATGTTGGAGCTGACAGGACACTAACCTATTCCTTGGCTGAAACTAAATCAGACTAAAGAGTGGGCTGCAGCATAAAGAAGGAATCAAAGTTACTAAGCTAGCCTGTCAGTACAGCAGAGAGAAAGAGATAAAGCAGAGTTGAGTTTGCCTGCCAGTTCATGCTAAAGCCTGCTGGAACCAAGACAAAGCCTGAAAACTGTTTGAAGAAACGTTTATTCAAGTAAAGCTGCCATTGAACTTCATCTCAAGGTCTAGACTCAAGTTATTCTTTCAAATCCCTCAATTATTCCCCCTTTTTATTACTTCGGAGCCAAATCCCTCAAGCATTCCTACTACAAATGGGATGCGACTGGAAGGCATCCCATTGCACTTTTCTCTGTCGTCTCCTTTTGTTAGCTGTCTCTAGAGGTGGCAGTTTTTAGTGCAGGGCGGATCTTTAAAGATGGCACCCTCTCGCGAGTGCAACGGGCACCGTAGCTGCCAGGTGCGTCCTTCCCAATTGCATACATATAAAGGGAACCTGTCATCAACTTTATGTTGACCTCACTGAGGGCAGTATAAAATAGTGACAGAAATGCTGATTTCAGTGGTGTGTCACTCATGAGCTAAAAGTAAGTGGTTGCTGAGAACCAGCATCATAATCATTGCAGCCCAGGCCTTGAAAAGATTCACATGTACCTGAGAAGAGTCATGGTTATTATAATCTCCTGCACTGTCACCCATCTGCTGATGATTGGCAGTTCTCTCCTAGAGAGAAAGAGAGAAAACTAGGTAGAAGACTGTCCGCCATCAGCAGGTGGGCAGGGAATGAAGGAAGTCATGAATAACCATGACTCTTCTCAGGTGGCCGGGACTCTTTTCCAGGCCCAGTCTGCAGTGATTGTGATGTTGGTTCTCGGCAACCGCTTACTTTTAACTTTTAAATGACAGACCGCTGAAATAAACTCACCTCTCTCTACTTAAGGGTCCATTCACACATCTGCAATTCTGTTCTGCATTTTGCGGAACGGAATTGCGGACCCATTCATTTCTAAGGGGCCACACTATGTGCTGTCCGGATCCGGAAATGCAGATCCGCACTTCCGGGTCCTCAATTCTGTTCAAGATTAGGCATTTTCCATTATAGTGCCGGCGATGTGCACATTGCCGGTGTCTGTGTTTCACAGATCCGTGGATCCGCAAAACACATATGGATGTGTGAATGGACCCTTATGCTGCGGTTACTATGGGCAACATAAAGTTGATGACAGGTTCCTTTTAACCTTTCAGATGCCGTGGTCACGTTTGACCATGGCATCTGGGAGCAAACAAAACTGGTGATCAGGGGAGCTGGATGGTGTGTGCGGCAGCCTTGGTCCTCCCGAATGATGTAAGGCTGCTGCACATAGGTTCCTATAGAGCCCCTGTCTGTGGCAGGGCTCCATAGGAATATATTGTAAGTCTCATAGACCCCAATGCTAATTCACTGGGGTCTATGAGAGATACAGGCTCATGATTGATTGTTCAAGTTCCCTATGGGAACTATAAAAAAAAGTGTAAAAAAAAAGTGTAAAAAAAAAAGTTTTTAAAAATCTAAAAAAAAAACAGCAAAATTCAAATCACTCCCCTTTCCCCAAAATCAAAATAGATAAACAAAAAAAAAATAAACATCATGGACATCGCCGCGTGCGTAATGGCCCATACTATTAAAATATTCCAAAAAAATATTATCCCTTACGGCTAATGGCAAAACGGAAAAAAAGTCAAAATGGCCTATTTACAGTTTTTTGGTTGCTTCACCTCCCAAAGATAATTGAATAAAAAGTGATCAAAAAATCATACAGACCCAAAAATGGTATCGTCCTGCAATAAATTAGACTTTACACAGCTCTATACACATACATACACTACAAAAAAATAATAATGGTCAGAATATGGCAATGAAAAGAAGAAATTCAGCTTTACCGCATAGGGAACGGCGTAAAAACAAAACCCATAAAACTCAGGCGGAATTGCATTTTTTTTACAATTCCACCCCATTTGGCATTTTATTCCAGCTCTGTATGCAATATTAAAATGTGCCTTTAGAAAGTACAACTTGTTCCGCTAACAACAAGCCCTCATACGGAAAGATAAAAAAGTTATGGCCTTGGAAAGGCAAGGAGTGAAAAATGGTAACGCAAAAATGAAAAAAAAAAAAAAAAAAAAACGGTTTGAAAGGGTTAAGGACTTGATAGAAGAGATCGCCTCAAAGACTTCATTATTTTTTTTTTTCAATTATAGGGCTTGTCCAGTTTCAAATGTCCTAATATTCAGAGTTAATAGATGGGGTCCCCTCCTCAAAATCCTTATCTCTGAGCCAGAGTTTAGATCAGTTACAAAGAGTGTCTCTCTCGTGTCCTGTATTACACTTGGAGTGTGCCAGCGGCCCACTGCATAATGGGTTAATGTAACATTGGCGTACACCTCTAATGCTGCCCATACACATTCAATAGCTTTCAGTCGAACAGCCTCTCCCTCCCCGCTACCCCATATACATACACGTTCAACTAGGCTGAACGTGTCGGTGTATACAACGGGGAGAGCAGAGAAAGCTGCTCCCAAACTGTTCTAGTGGTGGCTTATCTCCCTGGAGAAGAAAACAATTGGGTGAAAATATTCATTTCTTCCCAATGTCGTCTGTCTGGAGAGAGTTGAGGGCCCCCCACACAGATTATTGTTGGCTGAACCTGTTGTTCTTGGTGGGACCAGCCCATCCCCTTACTAACAATTGTCAGGTGTAGGCTGGTTCCTCCTCTTTCTTTAGAGAGAAGGTAGTTAGTCCTGTGTAGCTTTTCAGAGAGTGTGCAGAAAGCAGAGCTGAGCAGGGAAACCCCTAGCCTTGTGAGGTAAGAGCAACTAACAAAGCTACAGTGTATGTGTTAACCCCCAAGGAAAAGAACTGTTGATCTAAAAGAAAGGATAGCAGCCATACAAAGAGAGTGGATTCTCATTTCAATAAAAAGATCTTTAAAAAAAAATAATAAAAAAAATAAACTTCTAGTCCTTCATTACATTAAAGGACAGACTAGTCATCTGTTTTGGAGAGACTGACCCCCGCTAAGGGTGCTGTGCATATATATAGATCTGAAAATAGAGAACACCTCAGACTGGAGAAATTGTATAGTCTGATTGGAGAAAGAGAGACTCGGAGGGGACCAGAGAACTTCCTACCCTTCCCTAGATCCAGTCTTGGGGAAAATTACATAAACCACCTGTAAAGACTGTGCTTGTGTGAACCATGTACCCAACTGCCCCAGTAAAGTACAGTAAACTGTACTAACACCAGCCTCTTCATTGTGTACACCATCACCTGCATTGCTACAGTACCACATTACCTTGCACTGCACTGGGATCCTGCCTTGCATCCCAAAGACCCACCTATATCAAGGGCACCCCAAACCACCACCAGGCAGGAGAACCCCAAAACCAGGGTGAAGACTGCAACTTGGAGCACAACTACCCTTGTCATTGCCAATACTGCAACTCCTGTCCTCTGCCCCTCACCATTCCTGGTCTCGCTGGACACAATGCAATGCTTAATTTCACCTGAGGTGGTGCTATAGGGAAATGTGACACCTACTTCCAGATTTCTTCACAATTCTAGAGCTGACCACTGGGGATCCCATCAGGAGGACACTTTGTCATCATCTTATTGTCTGAGGACTGAGATGGCCATTCCAGAACGTTGTACTTGTTCCTCTGCATAAATCAGTGTTTAGGGTCGTTGTCTTGTTGAAAGATCCAGCCCCGGCGCAGCTTCAGCTTTGTCACAGATTCCTGGACATTGGTCTCCAGAATCTGCTGATACTGAGTGGAATCCATGCGTTCCTCAACTTTGACAAGCTTCCCAGTCCCTGCACTGGCCACACAGCCCCACAGCATGATGGAACCACCACCACATTTTACTGTAGGTAGCAGGTGTTTTTCTTGGAATGCTGTGTTCTTTTTCCTCCATGCATAACGCCCCTTGTTATGGCCAAATAACTCAATTTTAGTTTCATCAGTCCACAGCACCTTATTCCAAAATGAAGCTGGCTTGTCCAAATGTGCTTTAGCCCACCTCAAGCGGCACTGTTTGTGCTGTGGGCGGAGAAAAGGCTTCCTCTGCATCACTCTCGCATACAGCATCTCCTTGTGTAAAGTGCGCCGAATGGCTGAACGATGCACAGTGACTCCATCTGCAGCAAGATGATGTTGTAGGTCTTTGGTGCTGGTCTGTGGGGTGACTCTGACTGTTCTCACCATTTGTCGCTTCTGTCGAGATTTTTCTTGGTCTGCCACTTCGAGCCTTAACTTGAACTGAGCCTGTGGTCTTCTATTTCCTCAATATGTTCTTAACTGTGGAAACAGCTGAAATCTCTGAGACAGCTTTCTGTATCCTTCCCCTAAACCATGATGGTGAACAATCTTTGTCTTCAGGTCATTTGAGAGTTGTTTTGAGACCCCCATGTTGCTACTCTTCAGAGAAAATTAAAACAGGAGGGAAACTTACAATTGACCCCCTTAAATACTCTTTCTCACAATTGGATTCACCTGTGTATGTAGGTCAGGGGTCACTGAGCTTACCAAGCCAATTTGAGTTCCAATAATTAGTTCTAAAGGTTTTGGAATCAATAAAATGACAACAGCGCCCAAATGTATGCACCTGCCTGATTGTGTTTAAACAATTATAGCACACTTTCTGTAAATCCAATAAACTTCATTTCACTTCTCAAATATCACTGTGTGTGTCTCCTATATGATAGATTTAACTGACATTTTTTATCGTAACAACCAACGATTTATACAGGAAAATCATGACTAGGGATGAGCGAACTCGAACTGTATAGTTCGGGTTCGTACCGAATTTTGGGGTGTCCGTGACACGGACCCGAACCCGGACATTTTCGTAAAAGTCCGGGTTCGGGTTCGGTGTTCGTCGCTTTCTTCGCGCTTTTGTGACGCTTTCTTGGCGCTTTTTGAAAGGCTGCAAAGCAGCCAATCAACAAGCGTCATACTACTTGCCCCAAGAGGCCATCACAGCCATGCCTACTATTGGCATGGCTGTGATTGGCCAGAGCACCATGTGACCCAGCCTCTATTTAAGCTGGAGTCACATAGCGCCGCCCGTCACTCTGCTCTGATTAGCGTAGGGAGAGGTTGCGGCTGCGACAGTAGGGCGAGATTAGGCAGATTAACTCCTCCAAAGGACTTGATTAACTGATCGATCTGCAGCTGTGGATCATTGAGCTGCTGATCCTCAATTGCTCACTGTTTTTAGGCTGCACAGACCGTTTGTCAGTCTCATTTTTCTGGGGTGATCGGCGGCCATTTTGTGTCTTGTGGTGCGCCAGCACAAGCTGCGACCAAGTGCATTTAACCCTCAATGGTGTGGTTGTTTTTTGGCTAAAGCCTACATCAGGGTGAAGCTGTCACACCAAGTGCATTTAACCAGCAATAGTCTGTTCATTTTTTGGCCATATACAAAATCAGGGGCAAGCTGCGCCTGTCACCAAGTGCATTTAACCCTCAATGGTGTGGTTGTTTTTTGGCTAAAGCCTACATCAGGGTGAAGCTGTCACACCAAGTGCATTTAACCAGCAATAGTCTGTTCATTTTTTGGCCATATACAAAATCAGGGGCAAGCTGCGCCTGTCACCAAGTGCATTTAACCCTCAATGGTGTGGTTGTTTTTTGGCTAAAGCCTACATCAGGGTGAAGCTGTCACACCAAGTGCATTTAACCAGCAATAGTCTGTTCATTTTTTGGCCATATACAAAATCAGGGGCAAGCTGCGCCTGTCACCAAGTGCATTTAACCCTCAATGGTGTGGTTGTTTTTTGGCTAAAGCCTACATCAGGGTGAAGCTGTCACACCAAGTGCATTTAACCAGCAATAGTCTGTTCATTTTTTGGCCATATCCCAGTCTAATTCTGTCACTAAATCCATACCGGTCACCCAGCGCCTAAATACTAGGCCTCAAATTTATATCCAGCTAAATCTGTCCCTAGTGCTGTAGCTGGGCGAGTTATTTAGTGTCCGTTCAAGCACATTTCTTGTTCTGGGTTGAAATACAATTCCCAATTTAGCAATTTCATAATTTAGTGGTTCCTGCTATATCAGAGCTCTTTGAAATCTATCCCAAAAAGGGTATATAATATTGAAGGTGCACATAGGGTCATTCAGAGTAACTTCACACACACCCGCTACTGTGTATTTCCAAGTCTAATTCTGTCACTAAATCCATACCGGTGACCCAGCGCCTAAATACTAGGCCTCAAATTTAATTCCCTCTAAATCTCTCGTTACCCACCGCTGTACTGTTGTTGCTGGGCAAGATATTTAGTGTCCGTCAAAGCACATTTTTTGTTCTGGGTTGAAGTACAATTCCCAATTTAGCAATTTCATAATTTAGTGGTTTCTGCTATATCAGAGCTATTTGAAATCTATCCCTAAAAGGGTATATAATATTGAAGGTGCACATAGGGTCATTCAGAATAACTTCACACACACCCGCTACTGTGTATTTCCAAGTCTAATTCTGTCACTAAACCCATACCTGTCACCCAGCGCCTAAATACTAGGCCTCAAATTTAAATCCCTCTAAATCTCTCGTTACCGTTGTCCTGTTGTAGCTGGGAAAGTTATTTAGTGCCCGTCAAAGCACATTTTTTGTTCTGGGTTGAAGTACAATTCCCAATTTAGCAATTTCATAATTTAGTGGTTCCTGCTATATCAGAGCTATTTGAAATCTATCCCTAAAAGGGTATATAATATTGAAGGTGCACATAGGGTCATTCAGAATAACTTCACACACACCCGCTACTGTGTATTTCCAAGTCTAATTCTGTCACTAAATCCATACCGGTGACCCAGCGCCTAAATACTAGGCCTCAAATTTAATTCCCTCTAAATCTCTCGTTACCCACCGCTGTACTGTTGTTGCTGGGCAAGATATTTAGTGTCCGTCAAAGCACATTTTTTGTTCTGGGTTGAAGTACAATTCCCAATTTAGCAATTTCATAATTTAGTGGTTTCTGCTATATCAGAGCTATTTGAAATCTATCCCTAAAAGGGTATATAATATTGAAGGTGCACATAGGGTCATTCAGAATAACTTCACACACACCCGCTACTGTGTATTTCCAAGTCTAATTCTGTCACTAAACCCATACCTGTCACCCAGCGCCTAAATACTAGGCCTCAAATTTAAATCCCTCTAAATCTCTCGTTACCGTTGTCCTGTTGTAGCTGGGAAAGTTATTTAGTGTCCGTCAAAGCACATTTTTTGTTCTGGGTTGAAGTACAATTCCCAATTTAGCAATTTCATAATTTAGTGGTTTCTGCTATATCAGAGCTATTTGAAATCTATCCCTAAAAAGGGTATATAATATTGAAGGTGCACATAGGGTCATTCAGAATAACTTCACACACACGCTTCTGTGCATTTCCAAGTCTAATTCTGTCACTAAATCCATACCGGTGACCCAGCGCCTAAATACTAGGCCTCAAATTTAATTCCCTCTAAATCTCTCGTTACCCACCGCTGTACTGTTGTTGCTGGGCAAGATATTTAGTGTCCGTCAAAGCACATTTTTTGTTCTGGGTTGAAGTACAATTCCCAATTTAGCAATTTCATAATTTAGTGGTTTCTGCTATATCAGAGCTATTTGAAATCTATCCCTAAAAGGGTATATAATATTGAAGGTGCACATAGGGTCATTCAGAATAACTTCACACACACCCGCTACTGTGTATTTCCAAGTCTAATTCTGTCACTAAATCCATACCGGTGACCCAGCGCCTAAATACTAGGCCTCAAATTTAATTCCCTCTAAATCTCTCGTTACCACCGCTGTACTGTTGTTGCTGGGCAAGATATTTAGTGTCCGTCAAAGCACATTTTTTGTTCTGGGTTGAAGTACAATTCCCAATTTAGCAATTTCATAATTTAGTGGTTTCTGCTATATCAGAGCTATTTGAAATCTATCCCTAAAAGGGTATATAATATTGAAGGTGCACATAGGGTCATTCAGAATAACTTCACACACACGCTTCTGTGCATTTCCAAGTCTAATTCTGTCACTAAATCCATACCGGTCACCCAGCGCCTAAATACTAGGCCTCAAATTTATATCCCGCTGAATTTGAATACAATACATTGGGCCAAATAATATATTTGTTGTTGTGGTGAACCATAACAATGAGAAAAACATCTAGTAAGGGACGCGGACGTGGACATGGTCGTGGTGGTGTTAGTGGACCCTCTGGTGCTGGGAGAGGACGTGGCCGTTCTGCCACATCCACACGTCCTAGTGTACCAACTACCTCAGGTCCCAGTAGCCGCCAGAATTTACAGCGATATATGGTGGGGCCCAATGCCGTTCTAAGGATGGTAAGGCCTGAGCAGGTACAGGCATTAGTCAATTGGGTGGCCGACAGTGGATCCAGCACGTTCACATTATCTCCCACCCAGTCTTCTGCAGAAAGCGCACAGATGGCGCCTGAAAACCAACCCCATCAGTCTGTCACATCACCCCCATGCATACCAGGGAAACTGTCTCAGCCTCAAGTTATGCAGCAGTCTCTTATGCTGTTTGAAGACTCCGCTGGCAGGGTTTCCCAAGGGCATCCACCTAGCCCTTCCCCAGCGGTGAAAGACATAGAATGCACTGACGCACAACCACTTATGTTTCCTGATGATGAGGACATGGGAATACCACCTCAGCATGTCTCTGATGATGACGAAACACAGGTGCCAACTGCTGCGTCTTTCTGCAGTGTGCAGACTGAACAGGAGGTCAGGGATCAAGACTGGGTGGAAGACGATGCAGGGGACGATGAGGTCCTAGACCCCACATGGAATGAAGGTCGTGCCACTGACTTTCACAGTTCGGAGGAAGAGGCAGTGGTGAGACCGAGCCAACAGCGTAGCAAAAGAGGGAGCAGTGGGCAAAAGCAGAACACCCGCCGCCAAGAGACTCCGCCTGCTACTGACCGCCGCCATCTGGGACCGAGCACCCCAAAGGCAGCTTCAAGGAGTTCCCTGGCATGGCACTTCTTCAAACAATGTGCTGACGACAAGACCCGAGTGGTTTGCACGCTGTGCCATCAGAGCCTGAAGCGAGGCATTAACGTTCTGAACCTGAGCACAACCTGCATGACCAGGCACCTGCATGCAAAGCATGAACTGCAGTGGAGTAAACACCTTAAAACCAAGGAAGTCACTCAGGCTCCCCCTGCTACCTCTTCTGCTGCTGCCGCCTCGGCCTATTCTGCTGCTGCCGCCTCGGCCTCTTCCTCCGCCTCTGGAGGAACGTTGGCACCTGCCGCCCAGCAAACAGGGGATGTACCACCAACACCACCACCACCACCTCCGTCACCAAGCGTCTCAACCATGTCACACGCCAGCGTTCAGCTCTCCATCTCACAAACATTTGATAGAAAGCGTAAATTCCCACCTAGCCACCCTCGATCCCTGGCCCTGAATGCCAGCATTTCTAAACTACTGGCCTATGAAATGCTGTCATTTAGGCTGGTGGACACAGACAGCTTCAAACAGCTCATGTCGCTTGCTGTCCCACAGTATGTTGTTCCCAGCCGGCACTACTTCTCCAAGAGAGCCGTGCCTTCCCTGCACAACCAAGTATCCGATAAAATCAAGTGTGCACTGCGCAACGCCATCTGTAGCAAGGTCCACCTAACCACAGATACGTGGACCAGTAAGCACGGCCAGGGACGCTATATCTCCCTAACTGCACACTGGGTAAATGTAGTGGCAGCTGGGCCCCAGGCGGAGAGCTGTTTGGCGCACGTCCTTCCGCCGCCAAGGATCGCAGGGCAACATTCTTTGCCTCCTGTTGCCACCTCCTCCTTCTCGGCTTCCTCCTCCTCTTCTTCCACCTGCTCATCCAGTCAGCCACACACCTTCACCACCAACTTCAGCACAGCCCGGGGTAAACGTCAGCAGGCCATTCTGAAACTCATATGTTTGGGGGACAGGCCCCACACCGCACAGGAGTTGTGGCGGGGTATAGAACAACAGACCGACGAGTGGTTGCTGCCGGTGAGCCTCAAGCCCGGCCTGGTGGTGTGTGATAATGGGCGAAATCTCGTTGCAGCTCTGGGACTAGCCAATTTGACGCACATCCCTTGCTTGGCGCATGTGCTGAATTTGGTGGTGCAGAAGTTCATTCACAACTACCCCGACATGTCAGAGCTGCTGCATAAAGTGCGGGCCGTCTGTTCGCGCTTCCGGCGTTCACATCCTGCTGCTGCTCGCCTGTCTGCGCTACAGCGTAACTTCGGCCTTCCCGCTCACCGCCTCATATGCGACGTGCCCACCAGGTGGAACTCCACCTTGCACATGCTGGACAGACTGTGCGAGCAGCAGCAGGCCATAGTGGAGTTTCAGCTGCAGCACGCACGGGTCAGTCGCACTACAGAACAGCACCACTTCACCACCAATGACTGGGCCTCCATGCGAGACCTGTGTGCCCTGTTGCGCTGTTTCGAGTACTCCACCAACATGGCCAGTGGCGATGACACCGTTATCAGCGTTACAATACCACTTCTATGTCTCCTTGAGAAAACACTTAGGGCGATGATGGAAGAGGAGGTGGCCCAGGAGGAGGAGGAGGAGGAGGAGGAAGAGGGGTCATTTTTAGCACTTTCAGGCCAGTCTCTTCGAAGTGACTCAGAGGGAGGTTTTTGGCAACAGCAGAGGCCAGGTACAAATGTGGCCAGCCAGGGCCCACTACTGGAGGACGAGGAGGACGAGGATGAGGAGGAGGTGGAGGAGGATGAGGATGAAGCATGGTCACAGCGGGGTGGCACCCAACGCAGCTCGGGTCCATCACTGGTGCGTGGCTGGGGGGAAAGGCAGGACGATGACGATACGCCTCCCACAGAGGACAGCTTGTCCTTACCCCTGGGCAGCCTGGCACACATGAGCGACTACATGCTGCAGTGCCTGCGCAACGACAGCAGAGTTGCCCACATTTTAACCTGTGCGGACTACTGGGTTGCCACCCTGCTGGATCCACGCTACAAAGACAATGTGCCCACCTTACTTCCTGCACTGGAGCGTGATAGGAAGATGCGCGAGTACAAGCGCACGTTGGTAGACGCGCTACTGAGAGCATTCCCAAATGTCACAGGGGAACAAGTGGAAGCCCAAGGCCAAGGCAGAGGAGGAGCAAGAGGTCGCCAAGGCAGCTGTGTCACGGCCAGCTCCTCTGAGGGCAGGGTTAGCATGGCAGAGATGTGGAAAACTTTTGTCAACACGCCACAGCTAACTGCACCACCACCTGATACGCAACGTGTTAGCAGGAGGCAACATTTCACTAACATGGTGGAACAGTACGTGTGCACACCCCTCCACGTACTGACTGATGGTTCGGCCCCATTCAACTTCTGGGTCTCTAAATTGTCCACGTGGCCAGAGCTAGCCTTTTATGCCTTGGAGGTGCTGGCCTGCCCGGCAGCCAGCGTTTTGTCTGAACGTGTATTCAGCACGGCAGGGGGCGTCATTACAGACAAACGCAGCCGCCTGTCTACAGCCAATGTGGACAAGCTGACGTTCATAAAAATGAACCAGGCATGGATCCCACAGGACCTGTCCGTCCCTTGTCCAGATTAGACATTAACTACCTCCCCATAACCATATATTATTGGACTCCAGGGCACTTCCTCATTCAATCCTATTTTTATTTTCATTTTACCATTATATTGCGAGGCTACCCAAAGTTGAATGAACCTCTCCTCTGCCTGTGTGCTAGGCCTAAATATATGCCAATGGACTGTTGCAGTGGTGGCTGACGTGAAGCCTCATTCTCTGCTATGACATGCAGACTGATTCTCTGCTGACATGAAGCCAGATTCTCTGTTACGGGACCTCTCTCCTCTGCCTGGGTGCTGGGCCTAAATTTATGACAATGGACTGTTGCAGTGGTGGGTGACGTGAAGCCTGATTCTCTGCTATGATATGAAGACTGATTCTCTGCTGACATGAAGCCAGATTGTCTGTTACGGGACCTTTCTCCTCTGCCTGGGTTCTGGGCCTAAATTTATGAAAATTGACTGTTGCAGTGGTGGGTGACGTGAAGCCTGATTCTCTGCTATGATATGAAGACTGATTCTCTGCTGACATGAAGCCAGATTGTCTGTTACGGGACCTTTCTCCTCTGCCTGGGTTCTGGGCCTAAATTTATGAAAATTGACTCTTACAGTGGTGGGTGACGTGAAGCCTGATTCTCTGCTATGATATGAAGACTGATTCTCTGCTGACATGAAGCCAGATTCTCTGTTACGGGACCTCTCTCCTCTGCCTGGGTGCTGGGCCTAAAATTATGACAATGGACTGTTGCAGTGGTGGCTGACGTGAAGCCTGATTCTCTGCTATGACATGCAGACTGATTCTCTGCTGTCATGAAGCCAGATTGTCTGTTACGGGACCTCTCTGCTCTGCCTGTGTGCTAGGCCTAAATATATGCCAATGGACTGTTGCAGTGGTGGCTGACGTGAAGCCTCATTCTCTGCTATGACATGCAGACTAATTCTCTGCTGACATGAAGCCAGATTGTCTGTTACGGGACCTCTCTCCTCTGCCTGGGTGCTGGGCCTAAATTTATGACAATGGACTGTTGCAGTGGTGGCTGACGTGAAGCCTGATTCTCTGCTATGACATGCAGACTAATTCTCTGCTGACATGAAGCCAGATTGTCTGTTACGGGACCTCTCTCCTCTGCCTGGGTGCTGGGCCTAAATATATGCCAATGGACTGTTGCAGTGGTGGCTGACGTGAAGCCTCATTCTCTGCTATGACATGCAGACTAATTCTCTGCTGTCATGAAGCCAGATTGTCTGTTACGGGACCTCTCTGCTCTGCCTGTGTGCTAGGCCTAAATATATGCCAATGGACTGTTGCAGTGGTGGGTGACGTGAAGCCTCATTCTCTGCTATGACATGCAGACTGATTCTCTGCTGACATGAAGCCAGATTGTCTGTTACGGGACCTCTCTGCTCTGCCTGTGTGCTAGGCCTAAATATATGCCAATGGACTGTTGCAGTGGTGGGTGACGTGAAGCCTCATTCTCTGCTATGACATGCAGACTGATTCTCTGCTGACATGAAGCCAGATTCTCTGTTACGGGACCTCTCTCCTCTGCCTGTGTGTGTGCTGGGCCTAAATATATGCCAATGGACTGTTGCAGTGGTGGCTGACGTGAAGCCTCATTCTCTGCTATGACATGCAGACTAATTCTCTGCTGACATGAAGACAGATTCTCTGTTACGGGACCTCCCTCCTCTGCCTGGGTGCTGGGCCTAAATATATGCCAATGGACTGTTGCAGTGGTGGCTGACGTGAAGCCTCATTCTCTGCTATGACATGCAGACTGATTCTCTGCTGACATGAAGCCAGATTCTCTGTTACGGGACCTCTCTCCTCTGCCTGTGTGTGTGCTGGGCCTAAATATATGCCAATGGACTGTTGCAGTGGTGGCTGACGTGAAGCCTCATTCTCTGCTATGACATGCAGACTGATTCTCTGCTGACATGAAGCCAGATTCTCTGTTACGGGACCTCTCTCCTCTGCCTGTGTGTGTGCTGGGCCTAAATATATGCCAATGGACTGTTGCAGTGGTGGCTGACGTGAAGCCTCATTCTCTGCTATGACATGCAGACTAATTCTCTGCTGACATGAAGACAGATTCTCTGTTACGGGACCTCCCTCCTCTGCCTGGGTGCTGGGCCTAAATATATGCCAATGGACTGTTGCAGTGGTGGCTGACGTGAAGCCTCATTCTCTGCTATGACATGCAGACTAATTCTCTGCTGACATGAAGACAGATTCTCTGTTACGGGACCTCTCTCCTCTGCCTGGGTGCCGGGGCCTAAATATCTGAGAATGGACTGTTCCAGTGGTGGGTGACGGGAAGCCAGATTCTCTGCTATGGAACCTCTCTCCAATTGATTTTGGTTAATTTTTATTTATTTAATTTTTATTTTAATTCATTTCCCTATCCACATTTGTTTGCAGGGGATTTACCTACATGTTGCTGCCTTTTGCAGCCCTCTAGCTCTTTCCTGGGCTGTTTTACAGCCTTTTTAGTGCCGAAAAGTTCGGGTCCCCATTGACTTCAATGGGGTTCGGGTTCGGGACGAAGTTCGGATCGGGTTCGGATCCCGAACCCGAACATTTCCGGGATGTTCGGCCGAACTTCTCGAACCCGAACATCCAGGTGTTCGCTCAACTCTAATCATGACGATTAACAAGGTTGCCCAAACTTTCGCATCCCCCTGTATATATATATATATATATTTTTTTTTTATTTTTTTTGGAGGTCAAATAAATTCAAAATCTTTAATTTTTTTTTCTATTTTTTTCTTTCTTTGGCAGGTCACTAAAAATTCTGACTGAAATACGTTTCGCATTTGCAACCACAAATACTTCTGCATGCAATGTTTCCACTGAAAGCAGGGGGTCTCTGAAGAGAGAGGAAAGTGAGAACAGTCACCTTGTCATCACTTGAACTTTCCGACCACTAAAAATCCTTGATGATCCATATTGTGTGTGTTTCTAAGGCTCAGCTTCCAATGACTTCATGCTGCTTTTGGATTTCCATGGAGTAGGATGATTCACTTTTTGCTTCTTTGTAGTTTCACTGATTCTATTTGATCTCCGAATCTTCAAGGAGAACTCAAGTCTCCAATGAAAGAGTAGCCAAACTGTGTCTTCGGTTTTCCAGACCTCCTAATCCCCACTACTTGTCAAGTAAGCCCTTGGCCCTATGATGTGCCTCTGTTGGATGCATTTTCTGGGCAGTAGAGCCGAGAGGATATTTAAACCAGGTAGGGCTGATCTTCTGCTTTAAATGCTATTTTTCTGAAAATCTGAAAATATTTAAAAGTGTGTGCCGGATAATATCTTTAAATAATATCTTTATATATATCTTTATAGTGCCTTTTTTCTGACACAGATCTCCAAACCTCCTGCATAGACAAATAGAATCTATGTTGCTTGCAGCCACCACTAGGGGGAGCTCAGGAGCATACTGCATACTGATCATACACTGAACTTAATAATAAGACAGTAAGCTACTGAGCTCCCTCTAGAGGTGGCTGCGGCGGACAGAATGGTGCGTCTTAACTTTAGCAATGTAGGACTTTTAGAACAGTGTGTCAGTGGCTGTTAAAAAAAAGATATATAGAAATAAAATAATAAAGATATATTAAGAAACCAATCAGCACAGAATTGTAGACCTAAAAATGAAATAACAAAAGGTAGAGATTAATTTTTAAGCTATAGTATAATTTAAAAGGGGTTCCCCACATTAGAAATTTACCGAGGGAGCGGGGATCCTTGATTTCTCAGTTGTTTCCAAAACTCCTATAGACTTAAATGGAGAGATAATGGCTACTTCTCTATCTGGTCCTGGATGAGGTTGCTGCCGGCTGTCCTGACAAATAGGGTTCAGGTAGATGGGGGTCCCAGAGGTAGAGCACACCATTAGCATTACATACTGTATTACTACAGTACTTTTTACTGTCTATTGTCTGTATATTGTCAGATGTGTTCCCTCTGACTACCAGCCATCTGACCACCATATTCAAGTGGTCACAGACAACTCGGCTACACAGTGGACTTCCTCTGCGCTGACTTGTTTTAGGTCCCTTCCTTTTATGAACATGAGAACTTTGCATCGGAAATCATGTCGCTTCACAACATAAAACCATCAAAAAAAATAGGATAAAAAGTTTGGAGAGAGAAGCAAGGAGATATTGTAGCAATTGTGGCTTACCGTATCAGGGCTGGCCAACCTGCGGCTCTTCAGCTGCTGTAAAACTACAACTCCCACCATGCCCTGCTGTAGGCTGTGTGGACATGCTGCGAGGGGTAGTTTTGCAACATCTGGAGAGCCTCAGGTTGGCCATCCCGGCTATACATGAAAGACTAGCAGGTGTAAACCAGATGTGGGACCTCATGGTGACCATACACATTATTTCAAAATAAATGGAGATGTCAGGATTCTCTCCTAATGGAAGATGTCAGGGAAAGAAGGATTGGGCAGTTGGATTTCAGCACGCCCGATCCTGTGTTCATAAAGGAGTAGTCCAGTGTCATGGAACCATGAACCAGACGTACAACAAGGAATAAGTGGAAAATAAGAAGGTTTTATTGAAGAGCAAGCCGTAAGCAAAGTCCGAACGGATGGCTAAACCGAAGCAGGGTCTTGCGGAGACAGAGGTCAGGAACCAGAAGGGTAGTCAGACGAAGCCAGGAACAGGAACCAACGGGGTAGTCAGACGAAGCCGGAATCAGGAACCAACGGGGTAGTCAGACGAAGCCGGAATCAGGAACCAACGGGGTAGTCAGACGAAGCCGGAATCAGGAACCAACGGGGTAGTCAGACGAGGCCAGGATCAGGAACCAGAAGCAGCAGCAGTCTTGGAAGCATGTGAACACAGGAGGACCAAGCAAGGAACTGAAGCCACAGACCTCCTATATATATGAGCTAGGCATCCAGCTCCTCCCAGTGGGAAGGAGGAGCCGCAGGGTGGGAGGCTACAAGAAAACCCAGAAACCAAGATGGCCGCCAGCACATGTCAAACGAAAGGAACAGCAAGGAGGTAAGACCATGACATCCAGTTGTTACACGTTATCTCCTATCCACAGGAGATAACTTTTAGATGGGGAGGGGGGGGGGGGTCTTCAAACCTGCATCAAAAAACCTGACCGTGTGGCCGTACCCTAAGTGCAACTCTACTTGTCCCGAAATTTTTTTTGCTATTCTCATTGAACGTACAGTTCAAGAAGGTGAAAACCCTAGCGGTAAGTCATCTACTTCATTGATAGCCTCAGGTTTCCACCGCTGAACCTCACGAGACCTTTAGCTACGTGCACACAGAAATGTATTAGATGTAGATTTTCCTGCAGATTTTGGTTTGGATTTGCAGCAGCTAAATCAGCAGTACAATTTTGGACCAGGTTATTGGAGGTCATATAGGTTGGGTCGCCCAGCTTTGCCAGGAAAAGATGGCACAAAAAAGATGACTAGCATTTACAACCACTTGATTTAAGAGTAACTTAGAGGGGAGTGTCTTTGATAATAACAGCCCAGCAGAAAGCGCAGTACACCCGATGCCCCTAGCCCCGGTCTCATCCTTTCGGGTGAAGGCTCTAATCAGGGCTGGCGTCAGCACCCGGCATGCCCGGGCAAGTGCCGGGGCCTACTGCTCCTGGGGGAGCCCACAGCCCAGCTGATTGTAATTGTGAAGCAGGGAACCATTTGCTCCCCATTGAGCTTCTGGCGCTCCACAGCAGCAGCACGATGTCCTTACACATGGTCCTACTGATCTGTGTAGGAGGAGGAGCGGTGCAGGCTGGGAAACAGCCTCTGCTCCTCCTACACAGCAGCGCCATGTGTCACAGTATCCTGCTGCTGCTGATGGGGAGCGCAGATCATGGGAGGAGCCAGGTGAGTATTTATAGTTTTTTTTTTTTGACCTAGTATTCCGGGGCAGAGTATTCCAGAGAGTAGGTGCAGCTCGAGAAAAGTCTTGAAGACGGGAGTGAGAGGTACGAATTATGGAGGTTATTCATCTTAGGTCGCTAACAGAACGGAGAGCACGAGTAGGGTGGTAGGTGGAGATGAGGGAGCAGATGTATGGAGGTGCAGCACTGTGGAGAGCACGAGTAGGGTGGTAGGTGGAGATGAGGGAGGAGATGTATGGAGGTGCAGCACTGTGGAGAGCACGAGTAGGGTGGTAGATGGAGATGAGGGAGGAGATGTATGGAGGTGCAGCACTGTGAAGAGCACGAGTAGGGTGGTAGGTGGAGATGAGGGAGGAGATGTATGGAGGTGCAGCACTGTGGAGAGCACGAGTAGGGTGGTAGGTGGAGATGAGGGAGGAGATGTATGGAGGTGCAGCACTATGGAGAGCACGAGTAGGGTGGTAGGTGGAGATGAGGGAGGAGATGTATGGAGGTGCAGCACTGTGGAGAGCTTTGTGGGTGAGGGTGAGAAGTTTGAACTGTATTTTGTGGTAGATGGACAACCAGTGAAGTGACTCGCACAGACTAGTAGCATCAGTGTACCGGTTGGATGGATAGATGAGCCTGGCTGCAGCATTTAGAACAGACTGAAGGGGGGAGAGTTTAGTGAGAAGGAGACCGTGAGAGTTTAGTGAGAGGAAGATGGCACATATCTGGCATATGTACTGTGAGGGGGCACATATCTTGGCATATCCACCGTAAGGGGGCACACATCTTGGCATATTAACTGTGAGGGGGCGCATATCTTGGCATATCTACTCTGAAGGGGGCATATCTTGGCATATCTACTGTGAGGTGGCATATGTCTGTGAGTAGACCTGAGGGACTGAAACACTGGGTAGGAAAGTAAAGTAGGCACATAAGGACTGATTCACATATATACGCTCTGTAGCTCTGTGTAAGGTATTTAATCTATAATACATGCAGTTTCATTGCTGCAAGCGTCGTGCAAAATGCCACAAGGGGGCCCACTGAGACTTTAGGGCCCACATGAACCTGGAGCCGGCCCTGGCTCTAATCCCCCCTTCTCAGCAGAAGTTATTTGCTTTGCGGATTTAATGGTTTATCTATTAGGACGCACATTAACGTCACGGACGGGTCTTGTTCTGTTTTGACAGCTGTAGCTCTGTGACCCTTTTATACCTTTGAAGTGACAACACGGTAACACAGCATGGCAGCCAAACCACCAGTACAGGGATCCTCCCATCAGGGATCCCAGCCCGCCAGGGTAATATTTCACTCCTGCGGTAGTCTGGTCCTGAGGCCACAATTAAGACAGATGGTGGAGGGCGCAAATGTCAGGGGGCCCAAATGATACCTGTGTCCCATACGACCAGCACTATAAAGGATGCATGATAGTTGGAGGGACTAGTTATAGATTTTGCACTGGGGCCTAGGTGCTTTGAGTAATGGCAGAGTCTAAATTCTTTAAAGGGGTTGTTCATCACCTGACATTGGTCATTGAGGGACGAAGCTGCACGCTGGGCAGGAGAGTGGCTGAGGTCACCATCTGCCACCCGTCAAATATCAAGCATGTGTCCTATACTTTCTATCCTCTGCAGCCTCTCTCTATGCCCCATGTCAGATCAGGTGAGAAACAGTAGCTGGGCAATCCATTCGGATAGTGTTCTCCAACCTGTGGCTCTGCAGCTGTTGCAAAACTACAACTCCCAGCATGCCCCGACAACTGCCTCGGCACTTTCCCCACCCTGTGCGCAGCGGCGTTTCTCCACGCTTGATGTCAGATCCAGACAATCCCTTTCAGGTGTTACTTACAAGCCTAAAAATGTCCTGTAAAAAGTCATTAAGCAGACTTAAAGGGGTTGTTCATGTGCAGTATCCCAGTCCCAGGGGTATCTGCAAATGGTGTGTTGTAATGTTTGCACTGTACACAAGCAGGTGAGGTATGGCTGACATCAGAGATGGGGCTAACCACTGTATTCCTCCCATCTTGGTAGGAGTGGGCTGGTTCTACTTCCTGCCTGGAGGGGGAGTCTTACCTAGGACTTTGAGGAGTGAGGAAGTATGTCCTATTGCCCCTGCTCCAAGGGCCTTAGGGACCAGAGAATCAACTCATCTGTGCGACTACTACTCCAGAGGGCCTTCAAAGACAAAACTACAGATATCCTGCAAAGCTACAGCAATTACAGCCAGCAGAATGACCAGCAACCATAGCTATCCAGACCCTGCTGCAGATGAGGGACTATGGCTCAGACACCCATGTCAGACCTCAAAAAAGCCTGCATTACACAGTGGACACCTATAGGCACAGATGCCAGCTTTCAGCTGTTAGCCAGAAGTTCAGGGGGGAAACATCAGCAAGATACAGTAGCATATGAGATGTGCCATCATCTGTTACTTTGCCAGCCACCATACCTCATCATGTGGGGATGTAAATTGCAGTGTGGAAACTACTGCTGGATGTACTACAACTCCTATTATGCACTACTTCTGGACTGATTTTTTTATATCACCTTTCCACATCAACGATTTCACACACATCATTTCATCAGGGCCACTACCACTCCCATTTTCTGTAATAACTCCTCAGGGGCTCGCTGGATATCCCTGGAGATGTTTTCTACAGCCCCCCTCTGCATGTCCAGACTTGGGGTGGTAATTATTCTTACCTGATCCCTGGCTCTGACCTCTGGCTCCAGATCCTGGGTCTCTCAGCGTAAACATCTTTTGACGCGGCTCATGTGACCACTGCAGCCAATGACTGGCCACAGCGGTCACATAACCCATATCAAAACGGATGTTTATGCGCGGAGACCCAGAATCTGCAACGATGGACCCAGAATCCAACAACAAGGATCAGGTAAGAATGATTACCACCGCGGGTCTTGCTGGGGGGTTTGTAGAAAAGGTCTCCCGGAGTGAACTACCCCTTTAAAGCTATGGAAGCTTTGAGGGGAATTTTTTAGATAATATTTTTTTTCAATTGGTCTTGAAAAAAATTCAGCAGTTTTTGTCCTACAGGATTAAGCTTCCATCTATCTGCAGAGTATCTTGCTTTCAGTTTCACACTGAACCCATCATGTTGCTGTTCTGACGGCTTGATGTATAACCTTATCTCTGAACTCCTGACAACTTATAAACACTGGTTATAGCTAAATTCTTATCAAACTATGGCTTAAAGATTGGAGATCTCAGACTCAGGACATGTCCACAGGAGACGGAAAATGTGCAGCATATTACTACAGCAGTTACAGTTGCAAGAAAAAGTATGTGAACCCTTTGGAATGATATGGATTTCTGCACAAATTGGTCATAAAATGTGATCTGATCTTCATCTAAGTTACAACAATAGACAATCACAGTCTGCTTAAACTAATAACACACAAAGAATTAAATGTTACCATGTTTTTATTGAACACACCATATAAACATTCACAGTGCAGGTGGAAAAAGTATATGAACCCCTAGACTAGGTGTTGGTTAAAGCTGCCCTGCCCTATAAAAAAACACACACCAGTTCTGGGTTTGCTTTTCACAAATAGCATTGCCTGATGTGAATGATGCCTCGCACGAAAGAGCTCTCAGAAGACCTACGATTAAGAATTGTTGACTTGCATAAAGCTGGAAAGGGTTATTGTGGCGAAACCAACCTTGCCACTGGGTTTTGGAGAGGCCTGTTTACCAGCCTCTTGCCTCAGGATTACGGCCCTTTAAGATACTTTTACTAACTTTTAAACCCCTGAACCTATTCAAGTGAATTTTGGATAGGTTTGTCCCCAGGTTATACTGGTTAAATTGATATAAGTTATATGTATGTACAATGTAAACTCCCAAAGTTGTAACAATTTATAAGAAGTGTAACTTTTCAGCGTAGGAGATAGTTGAGTAGATACAGAAATTGACTCAATTATCTCCTAGACAGAGGGGAGGAATATGCTGGGTGTGTTTCTATTGTCCCATTGTGTGTTTAAATGGTGATTTCTGTCCTGTTGTCTCCACATGTGTATTGGCGATTTCCCTTTGTCCTGAGAGATAATTGGATTGCTCCTCGGGTGTCTCCAGGGCAGAGAGGAGGAAACCATGATGCATTGTGGGGATGTGTTGTGTCCGTGTTTCCTGAATTGCTACATATCTGTCCTGTGTCACAGTCTTCCTTCTGGTCCCCTAGGGGCGTGTCCGATTGGTTGCTGTACTTACATTGTATGTGTTGTAATATATTGATTGGTTGTATTTAAAAACCCTGTGGGCAGTACTATGTTTGTGGATTGTGAATAAAAGAGGCTGTACGTGCAAGTACAGTCAGTTGCTGCTTTTATACCTTCATGAAGTTTTGGCTCATGTTTGGGGAATGCGATAACTACACTCTTGGGGATTGCTATATCACAATACTCCCCTGAGTATAAGCTCTTGTAAGAGCTTGTTCATGGTTCCTGCTCTCTGGATGTAGGAGAGGTTCACCCACTGGAAGCTGAAGCCCGGTCTTGGGTCCAGCGTGGGTGGAGGACACTAAGACCCCAACCAAGCTGCGGTGGTTCGTGGGGTCTGCAGTGCGTACGGTGTCAGGTGGAGTGCTTGGAGTCCTCGGAAAGCACTAGGAGCATCTATTGACGGAGGTACCCGGTCGGGGTGCCAGGCGTTCCGTTACATTGGTGGCAGCAGTGGGATGGCGTCCTAGTGTCAGGAGAAGCAGCTCGGAGACACCGTTCGTGGAGTATATTGAGGGCAACGCTAGTATCCGTATAGCGCCCCTGGCTACAGCAATATGGATGCTGTTGGTTCCAGCACAGCATTCAATGAGGAAGATCACCAGGATTACAGGGATGCCGAGCGGAAAGGTGTATGGCACCAGGCCCTGGAGGACGTGCAGCGTCGGAGGGGTGAGAGTCTTCCCAGTGAGGAGCAGAGATTGCGAATGTGATTGGCGCTGCGACTACCTCTACTGGGAGAGCAACCATTGATGGAGTGGGTGTCAGAGCTTGAGACACTGGTATGGCAGGAAACCTGGCTGGATGACGCTTACCAAGCACTATGGTGGGACACAGTACGCCAAGCCCGAAGGTGAGGAATATAATTGCCCTGGGTTATTGTGGGAGTCTTTTGAAGACATCGACTTTGGGAGCACAGAAGAGTCTAGATTTTGGGACATTACTGAATACAGGTGGGACTTGCACAATTGGCCTACAACTAGTGGGGTGGGGGCAGATCTGACCTTTCTGGTCCAAAGGGAGTGGGAGCTGGAGCAAGATTATCAACAGTTGTTTCGCTCGATTCAAGCCCAGCACAAGATACAAGACAGTTGGATACCAGGTCCAGACCTGCAGCCCTACCCCTGGCAAGTCACAGCTGAGGTATCCCCTACTTCCTCACCAACTGTGGAGGTAGGGGACTTCATGGACTGGTACTGGGAGGAACCCCAGTCGGCAGGTGGAGATGGGACCGTAGTCACTCCACCGTCCCAACAGGTGGCTGGGCAGGCGGCCCAGATCCCCAACTGCCACTGGGAGTACAGTGAGAGGAGATTGTTGGTCCCTCATCTCTGCAACAACCAGAATCACTGGTAGTGGAGACAGCCGGTCTCACTACCCAGCGGCAGTATACTCTACAGGGAGAGGAGACAGTTGGTCTCTCTCTCCAGCGGCAGATGGGGTATCCAGAGGAGGGGGTAAGTGATAGCCCCCCTCCACAGCTATACTGAGGGTAGTGGGTAAGGCTTTAAACCCCACTGACCCCTCTCCAGCAGAAGAGCTGGCATCAGAGCAGAGCGCAGTCGGCCTCTGCCCTCCCCTATCCTCTTGTCCAGAGGCTGACTCCCCACCGGCTACCCCAGCGGAAGAGCTGGCATCTGGGCAGAGCGCAGTTGGCCTTTGCCCTCCCCTATCCTCTTGTCCAGAGGCTGACTCCCCACAGGCTACCCCAGCAGAAGAGCTGGCATCAGGGCAGAGCGCCGTTGGCCTCTGCCCTCCCCTATCCTCTTCTTCAGAGCTGGACTTCACACAGGCTACCCCAGCGGAAGAGCTGGCATCTGGGCAGAGAGCAGTCGGCCTCTGCCCACCAAGTACCTACAGCTCCAAGCTGGAGAACCACAAGGAATCAAGGAGTAGCAGATGCCCACTCAACAGCTGGGGACGTACAGAACAGAGCCAGGCCCCAAAATTCAACAGGTCCAGTATTGGGTTGTGGTTGGACTGCCAGACTAACTCAGGTACTGACCGTGAGGTCAGGTATCTGGTTAGTCTTCCCTGGGAGGGGGAGATGTGTGGCGAAACCAACCTCGCCACTGGGCTTTGGAGAGGCCTGTTTACAAGCCTCTTGCCTCAGGATTACGGCCCTTTAAGATACTTTTACTAACTTTTAAACCCCTGAACCTATTCAAGTGAATTTTGGATAGGTTTGTCCCCAAGTTATACTGGTTAAATTGATATAAGTTATATGTATGTAAAATGTAAACTCACAAAGTTGTAACAATTTATAAGAAGTGTAACTTTTCAGCGTAGGAGATAGTTGAGTAGATACAGAAATTGACTCAATTATCTCCTAGACAGAGGGGAGGAATATGCTGGGTGTGTTTCTATTGTCCCATTGTGCCATTGTCCCATTGTGTGTTTAAATGGGGATTTCTGTCCTGTTGTCTCCACATGTGTATTGGCGATTTCCCTTTGTCCTGAGAGATAATTGGATTGCTCCTCGGGTGTCTCCAGGGCAGAGAGGAGGAAACCATGATGCATTGTGGGGATGTGTTGTGTCTGTGTATCCTGCTATGTATAATTGCTACATATCTGTCCTGTGTCACAGTCTTCCTTCTGGTCCCCTAGGGACGTGTCCGATTGGTTGCTGTACTTACATTGTATGTGTTGTAATATATTGATTGGTTGTATTTCAAAACCCTGTGGGCAGTACTATGTTTGTGGATTGTGAATAAAAGAGGCTGTACGTGCAAGTACAGTCAGAGGCTGCTTTTATACCTTCATGAAGTTTTGGCTCATGTTTAGGGAATGCGATAACTACACTCTTGTAAGAGCTTGTTCATGGTTCCTGCTCTCTGGATGTAGGAGAGGTTCACCCACTGGAAGCTGAAGCCCGGTCTTGGGTCCAGCGTGGGTGAAGGACGGTGAGACCCCAACCAAGCTGCGGCGGTTCGTGGGGTCTGCAGTGAGTACAGTGTCAGGTGGAGTGCTTGGAGTCCCCGGAAAGCACTAGGAGCATCTATCGACGGAGGTACCCGGTCGGGGTGCCAGGCGTTCCATTACAGTTATGAAAGTATCTCCAAAAGCCTTGCTGTTCATCAGTCCACGTTAAGACAAATTGTCTATAAATGGAGAAAGTTCAGGACTGCTGCTACTCTCCCTAGGAGTGGCCGTCCTGTAAAGATGACTGCTAGAGCACAGCGCAGACTGCTCAATGAGGTGAAGAAGAATCCTAGAGTGTCAGCTAAAGACTTACAAAAGTCTCTGGCATATGCTAACATCCCTGTTAGCGAATCTACGATACGTAAAACACTAAACAAGAATGGATTTCATGGGAGGATACCACTGCTGTCCAAAAATAAACATTGCTGCCCGTTTACAGTTTGCACAAGAGCACCTGGATGTTCCACAGCAGTACTGGCAAAATATTCTGTGGACAGATGGAACCAAAGTTGAGTTGTTTGGAAGAAACACACAACACTATGTGTGGAGAAACAGAGGCACAGCACACCAACATCAAAACCTCATCCCCACTGTGAAGTATGGTGGTGGGGGCATCATGGTTTGGGGCTGCTTTGCTGCGTCAGGGCCTGGGCGGATTGCTATCATCAAAGGAAAAATGAATTCCCAAGTTTATCAAGACATTTTGCAGGAGAACTTAAAGAGGACCTTTCACTAGAATAAAACATCTAAACTAACTATACAGACATGGAGAGCGGCGCCCAGGGATCTCCCTGCACTTACTGTTATACCTGGACGCCGCTCCGTTCTCCCGCTATTGCCTCCGGTATCTTCCTAGTTAGGCTCTACCCAGGGGAACCTGCAGGTGTCTCATTCTCCCATGCTGTAGCGCTGGCCAATCGCAGCGCTCAGCTCATAGCCTGAGAGGCTTTTTTTTCTCTCAGGCTATGAGCTGAGCGCTGCGATTGGCCAGCGCTACAGCATGGGAGAATGAGACGCCGGCAGTCACATACTTTTTCCACCTGCACTGTGAATGTTTACATGGTGTGTTCAATATAAACAAGGTAACATTTAATTCTTTGTGTGTTATTAGTTTAAGCAGACTGCGATTGTCTATTGTTGTGACTTAGATGAAGATCAGATCACATTTTATGACCAATTTGTGCAGAAATCCATATCATTCCAAAGGGTTCACATACTTTTTCTTGCAACTGTAAATAAATCAGACTTTACCAAATGTCATCAACGCATTGCATACAAAATCCTCGCAGGAAATGCGGCAGAATTGCCCAGTACTACAGGATTCTAAATCTGCAAGTAAATTTATTCTACGGATGCAGCAAATAACTAAATTCGCAACCTACTGTATCTGCGTGTTACATAGGGATTTGTATGTAGATTGATTTCAGATTTTGCTGTGGAATTGCAGCTCCTTGGTGGTAATCCTACAGAAAATCTGCCCTGTGTGGTCATGTCCTAAGAGCACTATTATTTTCCATTGCTTCTATAACACCAACATATTCCACAGCGTTGTACGTAGATTGTCATCTCTCACAATGTCATTCTCATTACCTAATTGACTGCTCTCAGTGTACCTGCAGCTGCCACTAGTTGGAGCTATTAATTCAATATTCACTGAGCTCCCTCTAGTGGTGGCCGCAAGCAGCCAAAATTTTGTTATTTAACCAAGATGGTATAAAGGGAAGTAGGGGATTTAGAGCTCCAGAAAAACTGAAATATTTAGTTGCTATATAATTTTTTTTCTTAGGATAGCCAGTCAGCTTTATATTGTGTAACAGGCACAGTGGCTATGTCTGATACTACAGATCACTGCGGCTCAGTCCTATTCAAGTGAATGGTCCTGAGCTGCAATACCGGGTACAGCCATTACAAAGAGTACAGAGCTGCGCCTGGTACATGACAGTAGATCTGTGTCTAGAAAAGCTGGTTGACGCTAATATGACTGCCACTAAAGGTCACCTAGGTCTTGTAGCCCAACTCCTAAATGGTATATGGAGTCTAGCCATGTGTAGAAGAGCGGTGGTAGTATGACTATATACAGGGATGGTTTTATACAAAGTGGGACCCTGAGTAAAATTAAAAGTGGGTGTCACAACCAGACAGCTGAGAAGCTCTGACAGAAGCCTTTCAGAACCTCCTCCTTGAGTTTTCTTTGTTGTGGTGTTCAGTTCCTCATCTCGTTAGCCTCTCTCAGCTGTCATGTAGTTGGACTGATTGCTTCCCTTTAAATTCCTCCCCATAATGCATTACTGGGCGGCTTATACTTCTTCCTGGAGTGTGTGTGCATGCTGATCCTATTTCCCAGTCTGCTACTAAGTTAAGTGCTGTACATTTATCTGTTATTTTCTGTTTGCTGGATCCCAGGTGACCCTGACTCCCTCCGTGTCTGGTGTAGGGAGCCGGTGGTCGTGTCCCCTCACTATTGTAGGGTGTTCAGGTGTTATATAGTCGAGGTACGTGGATATGCAACCATCCACCTTTGGGATTTTTGCATAGGCTGAGCAGCCAGGGAAAGTCTCAGGTCTTGTGCAGGGGTCTCCCTTTTGGTTCCTTAGCTTTGGATCCAGTGAGTCATATATGCATGTTGCATTGTCTTGTTTCCTGTACACCGTCCGTGACATTGGGGCCTTAAATGTAGAAATATTGTGCCAACAACACAATCACATTCAGTCAGTTCATAAGGCGGCGTGCATGAAGCTGTGGTGCTGATTTCCGTTTTTTGTTTCCGTTGCGTTTCCGTTTCTATTCAGATTTTCCTTTCCGTTTTACCGTATGGCATATACAGTATACAGTAATTACATAGAAAAAATTGGGTTGGGCATAACATTTTCAATAGATGGTTCCGCAAAAACAAAATGGATACGGAAGACATACGGATGCATTTCCGTATGTGTTCTGTTTTTTTTGCGGACCCATTGACTTGAATAGAGCCACGTAATGTGATTTGCGGGCAATAATAGGACATGTTTTATCTTTCAACGGAACGGAAATACAGAAACGGAATGCATATGGGGTACATTCAGTTTTTTTTACGGAACCCTTGAAATGAATGGTTCCGTATACGGACGATTTATGGGGAAAAAAAAAAAACGGTCGTGTGAAAGAGGCTTATACCCATGTACCCCCATCCACACACCAAAAATTATTTATAATTATATACTGTTGTATCACTTTTGTAATCACTTTTCCTGGCTATTCCTTCTGGCCCGGACCACCATGATGACTTCTTTCAGCTATGAATTGTGCTTGCAGGCCAGGAAATGTTGTCTCCTTGCTTTTCCAGCTCCCTCCCCACCTATTACCAACCTACACAAACCTTCTGTGCCTAATGTGTAGCACAGTGCCCCCTAATATTGTACTTCGTATATAATGTCTTAAATTGTGCCAAACAGATGGTGCCCCCCGTATTGTACCACAGTCATTACTTGTGCCCTCAGTCAGTAACACTGCACTTTGCGGAAAAAGTAACCCCCATTGTGCCCCACACAGTAATAGTGTTGCAATTAATTTTACACAGACTGCTCCCCATACCCCTTTTCTTATGTAAACTGCTTCCATCTCATTTAGACTGCTCCCCATACCCCCTCTATCATGTAGACTACTCCCCATGCCCCCTGACTCATGTAGACTGCTCCTCATACCTCCTCACTTATGGAGACTGCTCCCCATACTCCTTCTCTCATGTAGACTGCTTCCATCTCATTTAGACTGCTTCGCATGTGCCATCTCTCATGTAGTCTGCTCCCCATACCCTCTCTCATGTAGACTGCTCTCCATGTTCTCCTTATGTAAACTGCTTCCCATGCCCCCTCTCTCTCAGACATTGATCCCTATACCCTCGTCTTTCATACAAACTGCTCCCTATGCCCTTCTCTTGAAACAGACTGCTCTTTATGCCCCCTCTCTCACAGACTGTTCCTCACTGTCTCCTCCTTTACACAGACTGCTCCCCATGCCCTTGACTTTTACAGACTGCTCCCCATGCCCCATCTATTACAGACTGCTCCCCATGCCCCATCTATCACACACTACTCCATATGGTCCCCCTCTCTTTCAGACTGCTTCTCATTGTCTCTGCCTTTACATAGACTGCTCTCTATGCCCCCCTTTTCATGCAGACTGCTCCCCATGCTCCTCTCTATTATACAGACTTCTCCCCATGCTCCTCTTTCTTATACGGACTGCTCCTCATGCACCTCTCTCTTATACAGACTACTTCCCATGCTCCTCTCTCTTATATGGACTGCTCCTCATGCACCTCTCTCTTATACAGACTACTTCCCATGCTCCTCTCTCTTATACAGACTGCTCCCCATGCTCCTCTCTCTTATACAGACTGCTCCTCATGCTCCTCTCTCTTATACAAACTGCTGCTCATGCTTCTCTCTCTTATACAGACTGCTCCCCATGCTCCTCTCTCTTATACAGACTGCTCCCCATGCTCCTCTCTCTTATACAAACTGCTGCTCATGCTTCTCTCTCTTATACAGACTGCTCCCCATGCTCCTCTCTCTTATACAGACTGCTCCTCATGCTCCTCTCTCTTATACAGACTGCTCCTCATGCTCCTCTCTCTTATACAGACTGCTCCCCATTCCCCTCTCTCTTATACAGACTTCTCCTCATGCTCCTCTCTCTTATACAGACTGCTCCTCATGCTCCTCTCTCTTATACAGACTGCTGCTCCCCATGCTCCTCTCTCTTATACAGACTGCTCCTCATGCTCCTCTCTCTTTTACAGACTGCTCCTCTCACTTATACAGACTGCTCCCCATGCTCCTCTCTCTTATACAGACTTCTCCTCATGCTCCTCTCTCTTATACAGACTGCTCCCCATGCTCCTCTCTCTTATACAGACTGCTCCCCATGCTCCTCTCTCTTATACAGACTGCTCCTCATGCTCCTCTCTCTTATACAGACTGCTCCCCATGCTCCTCTCTCTTATACAGACTTCTCCTCATGTTCCTCTCTCTTATACAGACTGCTCCCCATGCTCCTCTCTCTTGTACAGACTGCTCCCCATGCTCCTCTCTCTTATACAGACTGCTCCCCATGCTCCTCTCTCTCTTATACAGACTAATCCCCATGCTCCGCTCTCTTATACAGACTGCTCCCCATGCTCCTCTCTCTTATACAGACTTCTCCTCATGCTCCTCTCTCTTATACAGACTGCTCCTCATGCTCCTCTCTCTTATACAGACTAATCCCCATGCTCCTCTCTCTTATACAGACTGCTCCTCTCTCTTATATAGACTGCTCCCCATGCTCCTCTCTCTTATACAGACTGCTCCCCATTAGAGATGAGCGAACTTCTGTTTTAAGTTCGGCGTCTAAAGTTCGGGGGCGGGTTAGCGGAGAATCCCGATCTGGAACCGGATATGGATTCCGACTTCCGTTGTGGTCCGTGGTAGCGGAATCAATAATGGCCGATTATTGATTCCGCTACCACGGACCACAACGGAAGTCGGAATCCATATCCGGTTCCAGATCGGGATTCTCCGCTAACCCGCCCCCGAACTTTAGACGCCGAACTTAAAACAGAAGTTCGCTCATCTCTACTCCCCATGCTCCTCTCTCTTATACAGACTGCTCCTCATGCTCCTCTCTCTTATACAGACTTCTCCTCATGCTCCTCTCTCTTATACAGACTGCTCCCCATGCTCCTCTCTCTTATACAGACTGCTCCTCATGCTCCTCTCTCTTATACAGACTGCTCCCCATGCTCCTCTCTCTTATACAGACTGCTCCCCATGCTCCTCTCTCTTATACAGACTGCTCCCCATGCTCCTCTCTCTTATACAGACTAATCCCCATGCTCCTCTCTCTTATACAGACTGCTGCTCATGCTCCTCTCTCTTATACATACTGCTCCCCATGCTCCTCTCTCTTATACAGACTGCTCCTCATGCTCCTCTCTCTTATACAGACTGCTCCTCATGCTCCTCTCTCTTATACAGACTGCTCCTCATGCTCCTCTCTCTTATACAGACTGCTCCCCATGCTCCTCTCTCTTATACAGACTGCTCCCCATGCTCCTCTCTCTTATACAGACTGCTCCCCATGCTCCTCTCTCTTATACAGACTAATCCCCATGCTCCTCTCTCTTATACAGACTGCTCCCCATGCTCCTCTCTCTTATACAGACTGCTCCCCATGCTCCTCTCTCTTATACAGACTGCTCCTCATGCTCCTCTCTCTTATACAGACTGCTCCTCATGCTCCTCTCTCTTATACAGACTGCTCCTCATGCTCCTCTCTCTTATACAGACTGCTCCTCATGCTCCTCTCTCTTATACAGACTGCTCCTCATGCTCCTCTCTCTTATACAGACTGCTCCTCATGCTCCTCTCTCTTATACAGACTGCTCCTCATGCTCCTCTCTCTTATACAGACTGCTCCTCATGCTCCTCTCTCTTATACAGACTGCTCCCCATGCTCCTCTCTCTTATACAGACTGCTCCCCATGCTCCTCTCTCTTATACAGACTAATCCCCATGCTCCTCTCTCTTATACAGACTGCTCCCCATGCTCCTCTCTCTTATACAGACTGCTCCCCATGCTCCTCTCTCTTATACAGACTGCTCCCCATGCTCCTCTCTCTTATACAGACTGCTCCTCATGCTCCTCTCTCTTATACAGACTGCTCCTCATGCTCCTCTCTCTTATACAGACTGCTCCTCATGCTCCTCTCTCTTATACAGACTGCTCCTCATGCTCCTCTCTCTTATACAGACTGCTCCCCATGCTCCTCTCTCTTATACAGACTGCTCCCCATGCTCCTCTCTCTTATAAAGACTGCTTCCCATGCTCCTCTCTCTTATACAGACTGCTCCCCATGCTCCTCTCTCTTATACAGACTGCTCCCCATGCTCCTCTCTCTTATACAGACTGCTCCTCGTGCTCCTCTCTCTTATACAGACTGCTCCCCATGCTCCTCTCTCTTATACAGACTGCTCCCCATGCTCCTCTCTCTTATACAGACTGATCCCTATGCTCCTCTCTCTGTCCTCAAAATACATCATCCATATCTAAGTCCCTGGGTCCCTTTTGGGGACAGGGGCCCTGAGAAGTTGCCCTCCAATCCCGGCCCTGACTGTCTAACTGAATTGTTGGTCTTCTCCAGACTCCTGTTCTAGGACCGACCCTATGGAATCAGTAAGGGGCAGCCGTCATGGTTGTCCCCCAAAAGCAGACCAGGATGCGCAGCCTTTGATTTCAGCTCTGGCTCGTCTTCATCAATGAGGCTCAGTGTCACAGCTCCATGGTGGTTCTCAGCTGTAATTTAGTGACTGCGTCTTTTCTGGAGAAGTCCCAATGACAGGAGCACACGAGGCTTAGATATTCAAAACCCTGGAAAAATATTTGCGTTTGACTCCAGCCGAGTACAAAACTGAATGTTCCAAAACATCAACCTAATAAATGTCACCGGGAGAACTGGAGGCTTATATTATAGGCCGGCAATTTATAGACTGTGGCAGATGGCAGCTTGGCGGAAAGCTGTAGGATATACAATAATTTATCTTCAGGATGGGGCGAGATCAGCCGCAGCTTCATGTCTGCCTCACATTAATGAGGGGCTTCATATCTGTCTGGTAGGATATGGACACATTGGAGTAGGGCACCCTGTATGGGACCCCCCATTATATATGCTAGGGCAAAGTGCCCCCAACAGCATCTCCCACTCACTCCGCTCCATGTATTACATGGCCAACATGTAGTACTGCATTTCACCTACAGAGGCGCCACCTCCCCCAGAAGACACATCCTCCGTTGTCAGCTGACCGCCGAATTGGCTTCCACCCGAAAAGCACTTGTCTTGAGGTTAAAGCTTAGACATTGTTCTGCAACTCACCAATATATTTAGTATTTTCAAGATCTCTGCTGTCAGAGAATGGAAAACTGTTCGCATCCCTAAGCGAAAAGTTCTGGCCTAAGGCCCCTTTCACACGAGCGAGTTTGAATGGGTCTGTGTACATGAGCGATGTTTTTCACGCATCACTTGTGCGTTGCGTGAAATTCGCAGCATGTTCTATATTCAGCGTTTTTCACGCAACGCAGACCCATTGAAATGAATGGGGCTGCGTGAAAAAACGCAAGCATCCGCAAGCAACTGCGGGTGCAATGTGTTTTTCACTGATGGTTGCTAGGAGATGTTGTTTGTAAACCTTCAGTTTTTTATCACGTGGGTGAAAAACGGATCAAAACACATTGCACCTGCGCGGAAAAAACTGAACGCAATCCGCAGACAAAACTGACTTAGCTTCCTTGCAAAATGGTGCGAGTTTCACTGAACGCACCATGAACGCATCCGGAGCCGATCCGTCACGCTCGTGTGAAAGAGGCCTTATAGCTTATAGGGGTTCTGCAGTTTGATAGATCATCAGCATCTGATCGGCGAGGGTCCGACACCCGGGACCCCCGCCGATCAGCTGTTTGAGAAGGCTGCGGCGCTCCAGTAGCGTTGCATTGCTCCTCACTGTTTACCGCAGGCCCAGTGACATCACGACTAGTATCACTGGCCTGGGCGGGGCTAAGCTCCATTCAAGTGGACAGATGCTAGTCGTGACGTCACTGGGCCTGCGGTAAACAGTGAGAAGGAATGCGACGCTACTGGAGCGCCGCTGCCTTCTCAAACAGCTGATCGGCGGGGGTCCCGGGTGATGGACCCCCGCTGATCAGATGCTGATGATCTATCAAACTGCAGAACCCCTTTAAGTAAAGTGTATAATAAAATGTTTTGCAACTTGATAATATATTTAAATTTAATTTCTCACCATCTGTTTTCTATTCTGATTGCTGTGAATGGAAAGAAAAAAATCTTTACATCCTAAGGGCTCATGCACACGACCATATGTATTTTGCGATCCACAAAAAACACGGATGACGTCCATGTTCATTCCGTATTTTGCGGTACGGACCAGCTGGCCACTAATATAACAGTCCTATCCTTGTCCGTAATGCGGACAATAATAGGACATGTTCTATTTTATTGCAGAATGGACATACGGAAACGGAATGCACATGGAGTAACTTTTGTTTTTATTGCGGACCCATTGAAATGAATGGTTCCGCATACGGTCCGCAACAAAAAACGGAACGGACACGGAAAGAAAATATGTTTGTGTGCGTGAGCCCTAAGACAAATTTATCAACCAACATGTGACATTTGATAAATAGGACATGTATATTTTTGCGGAACGGACATACAGAAATAGTATGCACACGGAATCATTTCCGTTTTTTTGCGGCCCCATTGAAGTGAATGGTTCCGCATACAAAATACGTTTGTGTGCAAGGCAAATAAAAAAAATCTGACCTAATACTTTGAGTAAAGAGTAATCATGGTATAGTGAAACCTTCTACAATTCAGTAATATATTTTACATTGTGATGTTTCACTATTTTCAATATCTCTGCTTACTGTCAGTGAATG
The DNA here is from genome assembly GCF_014858855.1 of Bufo gargarizans. Lineage (NCBI taxonomy): Eukaryota > Metazoa > Chordata > Amphibia > Anura > Bufonidae > Bufo > Bufo gargarizans. The sequence goes on from NC_058080.1 coordinate 729,645,566, forward strand.
CAAAAACGAAAAATTATTGTTTACACCCTTAGGCTAAAAATCTGTCCTGACCTAATAGTGTAAGTGAAACGTAATCATTGTATAGAGAAATGTTCTTCAGCTTACTAATATATTTAGCATTTTAATGTTTCACCATTTTCAAGATCCCTGCTTGATGTCAGTGAATGGAAGTACATTTTTTGTAGGGGGTCACTTATCAAAAAGAAATATGCCTAATTTACGCGCATTTCTGGAGCAGGTTGCGACTTCTTCCCACTCACGCCAGGTCTATAAAAGTGGGCGGGGAAGGGGACGGCCCTGCAGACCTGTCTCATTTACCTGGTTTAGGCGTAGAAAAAGGTCCAAATGTAAGACAGCAAGGAAGCTGTCTTACATTTAGGACCGGCGGTGGATACGCCCGTAGTTATGTAGAGACCGGCGCCTCTTCATAACTCTGGCGGATCCACCGCCAGCGCAGGGGCTTATTAAGACCGATGCCTAAAATGCCAGTCTTAATAAATGGGCTCAGTATTTGTTTACATCCTTAGGCCCCTTGCAGACGAGCGTTCCTCCCGCAGCGAGTCCGCAACGCAGCTCCCGGCCTGACCTCTCAGAACTGCCGGTGGTCACATAGCATTATATTGATTTATGATGCTATGTAACACTTAGGCCCCTTTCACACGGGCGAGTATTCCGCGCGGATGCAATGCGTGAGTTGAACGCATTGCACCCGCAGTGAATTCGGACCCATTCATTTCTATGGGGCTGTTCACATGAGCGGTGATTTTCACGCATCACTTGTGCGTTGCGTGAAAATCGCAGCATGCTCCTCTTTGTGCGTTTTTCACGCAACGCAGGCCCCATAGAAATGAATGGGGTTGCGTGAAAATCACAAGCATCCGCAAGCAAGTGCGGATGCGGTGCGATTTTCACGCACGGTTGCTAGGAGACGATCGGGATGGAGACCCAATCATTATTATTTTCCCTTATAACATGGTTATAAGGGAAAATAATAGCATTCTGAATACAGAATGCATAGTACAATAGCGCTGGAGGGGTTAAAAAAATAAAAAATAATTTAACTCACCTTAGTCCACCTGATCGCGCAGCCGGCATCTCGTCTGTCTCCTTTGCTGAACAGGACCTGTGATGACGTCACTCCGGTCATCACATGTTCCATCACATGATCTTTTACCATGGTGATGGATCATGTGATGGATCATGTGATGACCGGAGTGACGTCATCACAGGTCCTGTTCAGCAAAAGAGACAGAAGGAGATGCCGGCCTGCGCGATCAGGTGGACTAAGGTGAGTTAAATTATTTTTAATTTTTTTAACCCCTCCAGCCCTATTTTACTATGCATTCTGTATTCAGAATGCTATTATTTTCCCTTATAACCATGTTATAAAGGAAAATAATACAATCTACAGAACACCGATCCCAGACCCGAACTTCTGTGAAGAAGTTCGGGTTCGGGTACCAAACATGCACGATTTTTCTCACGCGAGTGCAAAACCCATTACAATGTTTTGCACTCGCGTGGAAAAATCGCAGGTGTTCCCGTAACGCACCGGCACATTTTCCCGCAACGCCCGTGTGAAAGAGGCCTTACAGTTCTGGAATGTATTGGATAACACTGACAGCATTATGCCAGTGTTATCCAATACATTCCAGAACATTAAGGGTTACATAGCATCATAAATCAATATAATGCTACGTGGAAGGTCAGGCCAGGAGCTGCGTTGCGGACTCGCTGCGGGAGGAACGCTCGTCTGCAAGGGGCCTTAGGTTAAAAAATTGTCCTGACCTAATAGTTTTAAGTAATGTCTAATCATTGTATAGTGAAATGGTCTGCAACTTACTAGTATACTGTATATTGCGTGTTAATGTCTCACCATTTTCAAGATCTCTGCTTGTGTCAATGAATAAAAAAAAAAGTATTGTTTACATCCTTAGGCTAAAAATCTGTCCTCACCTAATAGTTTAAATAAAGCGTAAAGCGTAATCAATAGGGGGGGGGGGGGAAATATTTAAAGTTAGTTTTGCTTGAGTCTGAGTTGAGTATTTTATTCTACATTTATCAAATGTCACATGTTGGTTGATAAATTTGTCTTAGGGCTCACGCACACAAACGTATTTTCTTTCTGTTTCCGTTCCGTTTTTTTTGCGGACCGTATGCGGAACCATTCATTTCAATGGGTCTGCAATAAAAACAGAAGTTACTCCATGTGCATTCCGTTTCCATATGTCCGTATTTCCGTTCTGCAAAAAAATAGAACATGTCCTATTATTGTCCGCATTACTGACAAGGATAGGACTGTTCTATTAGGGGCCAGCTTTTCCGTTCCGCAAAATACATACGGTTGTGTACATGAGCCCTTAACCTTAGACCTGACACTTTTGTCTAGAGAAGCTCCTCCAGTTTTCCTATAAAACCCTCCTCCTGGAGCGAGATTAAGACTTTTTTGCGACTTTTAAAAAAGTCTCAATGATAAATCTGGAGTGAAACCCATTGACATAGCTAAGCGCACACACACTTTTCCACCCACATTACAAAACTGTAGCGAGTGGTGCAAAAATGCAAAGAAAAAAGTTGCTAAATTTTGGGCAATCGCCTACATTTTGTGCAAGCGAGTGCAAAAAGTTGCAAAAGCCCTATTTTTGCGACTTTTTGATGCCAGAATCCTGGAGTGAAGGTATGATAAATCAGGGCCATTGTATGTTGGAATGTTCTGCAGCTTGCTAATATATTCCATTTTTTGATACTTCACTGTTTTCAAGATCTCTGCTTGATGCCTTTGAATGGATAACTGGTACATGTAAAAATCTATCTTGACCTAATAGTTTCTTACAGTTTTAAACTCCAGACTGATACATTTTATCTGCACTGATACATTGTTGCAAACTATCAGGACAGGAAATAGATAAGGCTACATTCACACGACCACGCCGTGTTTTGCGGTCTGCAAAACACGGATCCCGCCCGTGTGCGTTCCACAGTTTGCGGTACGGAATGGGCCACCCATTATAGAAACGGACAAGGATAGGACGTGTTATTTTTTTGCAGGCCGTGGAATGGAGCAATGGATGTGGACAAAAAACGACGTGCAGTCTGCGTCATTTGTGGCCCCCTTAAAGTGAATGGATCTGCATCCGAGACGGAAAAAATGCGGCTCGGATGCGGACCCAAACAACAGTCATGTTAATAAGGCCTAATACTGATGTGTTTCGGTGGAAATACACTTTGGGAAGATGCGATGTGCCTTTGCAGGGGAATCCATGGCAGAAATCCAAGGCCGACTGTCTAATTTCTGCCGCGGGTTTGTGCAGTGTCCCACTCAGTGATGGTCGTGGGCCCCTGTATAACTTTGGGCATATCTGTATTACTGTATGGATGTATCAAGCTGTAATTCCTCGTAGCAGGCTGTTCTAGTGTTATTGCATCTATTCACCCCTAGGTGGTGCTGGCACCACTTATATATATCCAAGGGTTTGCTAATACTAGGGAGAAGAGAGGAACTAGAACAGTAAAGGAGAAGGTAGGAAGTTAATGGAGGTGTGGAACAGCACAAGTCCAGGGTGTAGCTGCCACTTTAGCCCCTTGGCCCTGATCAAGCTGAGGTAGTGTGGGCAAATCTCTTACAGCTACCTAGCACGGACCAAGAGTCAATGTATGGATATAGAGAAAGTATAGTGGAGATAGGAGCAGTATTAGCTTATGGACTCCACGGCATCAGTGACCGGGAAAAGCCTAAAAGCTCCTGGACACAGCCGGACGACTAGGCTAATATATAAAGCTATGTGTGTGTGTGTATGTCCGCTAAAGGAATCTGCACCGTCTCATTTACAATCACGAAATTTGGCACACAGGTATATCAGGTGTCCGGGAAGGTTTTAGACCAAGTCTCAGCTCTCTAGGATGTACCGTTCCTGAGATATTCCAAAAAAATGCATTAGCCAATAGAACCTTGGTCACATGACCCTTATCAGCCAATAGAAGCTTGCAGGCCGTTAACCTCCACATACACACAGTTTTACTCCAGGTTTCAATAACAACCCAGCCATTTTTCTTCACTGCTGTAGAAGGGCTTTAAAGGAAATCTGTCACCAGGATAATTGCTGTTGAAGTAAAGCCATGGCCTAATAGCACTTAGTATCTTATTTCAAGATGTGCCTTTGTTTCAGCAATAGATGTTTTTATCCTCTGAAAATCTAGTTTATTTGGTATGCAAATGAGCCAGTAAGGTGCCCAAAGGGGCGTCAGTCTTGCAAGAAGGAGCCCAGACACTCCCCCTGTCACAATGTGTCCACCCTTAAAAGATGAATTTAAAACCCCGCCCCCAGGTTCCGCTAAGTCACGCCCCTGATCCGGTTATATCATGCCCCCTCCCACTCCTCAGCCGACAGGGATTGAAAAAATTAAGTTAAAAATCTACTTCTGTCAGCTGCAGGGGTGGGAGGGAGCAGTTCAAAACAACATCGCTGTGTCCGCCCAGGCCCTGCGCCAGACGGAGGACAGGGATCCTAAAAGCCGGACTGTCCAGCCTAAAACTGGACCTCTGGCCACCCTAGGGGCAGGCTGCTGTGGAGGTCACAGTTAAGGGGATGGTCCGCTATGGAGGTCAGTGTTAAGGGGCAGATCGCTGGAAAGGCCATTGTTAAGGGGTCGGGCTACTGTGGAGGTCATTGTCAAGGGGGTGGTGTGCTGTGAAACTCACTGTTAAAGGGACAGGCTACTGTGAAGGTCAAAGTAAAGGGGATGGGCTGCTGTGGAGGCCCAATTTTAAGGGACGGGGCACTGTTGGGGGGGTCATTGTTAAGGTGTGGGGTGCTGTGGAGGTCACTGTTAACGGGGCGGGGTGCTATGGAGGTCACTGTTAAGGGGGCGGGGTGCTGCGGAGGTCACTGTTAAGGGGGCGGGGTGCTGTGGAGGTCACTGTTAAGGGGGCGGGGTGCTGTGGAGGTCACTGTTAAGGGGGCGGGGTGCTGTGGAGGTCACTGTTAAGGTGACGGGGTGCTGTGGAGGCCACTGTTATAGTTGATAGTGTTGATATCTTTTAACGACACACACAAACATTAAATTAAATAGATTAAATATACCGGTGCGGAGCCGGGTCCTTCAGCTAGTCTATATATATATAGAAGCATCCTGTACAAATATTGGAGCAGACCGCCCCGTGGATTGCTGATAAGGAAGTTCTTATATCCAGTACCTGAGTGCTAGAGTGTGGACCTGGTGTAGACAGATAGAAGAAAGAACCTTTCCTGCCTATTGAAGGACAATCTTAAGAAACCCATTGTCAAGCCTGTTACTAGGATTACAGCTGAGATAATATTTGGATTACCGCTTTTGCTATATAAATGAACTGTACTGATGACTCTGAGGCAAGTGATTAAATAATTGCTTTCAACCATTGACTCCTCATCCTTTCTACCACCTTCCTTTGCACCTTACGGTGCTGGCGTCACGAACACCAGGGACCCTGCCTCCACGGCACCTAAAAACTCATTCCACCAAGGGCACCTCAACCACCATCTGGCGGGAATCCCTGGACAACAGAGTGTGACCTGAAGGAACTGGGGCTGTCCTTCCCTTCACTGCATGCCATTGAAAATTAATGGGTCCGCGCCTGTTCCGCAAAATTGTGGAACGGATATGGACCCATTTTGCGGACGTGTGAATGAACCCTAACCGTGAGTAAAACTACTACTACCCCCATCTGCCCACCATCACTCACATACTCACCCTGCGGCCCGGTTGCTGCATTTGCAGCTGTGCATGCCGTTGCACACATGCAGATTTAGCCCCATCCAATCTGCACGCCAAAAAATCTGCTCCATATGAACTGCAGCGTGGATTCCTATTTAAATGAATAGGAAATGCATTTGAAGCTACTTGATGTTGTATGTGGAAAATGCGCCACAATCCTCTTAAAACTGTAATGTGAACATAGAGGATAGGGAATAAGTATTTAATCTCTGGGGGCCCGCACTCATCAGGGGAGTAGGGGCCCCATGTTCCTCATTTGAACGGAATGGCGGTCGGGGATACAGTATACGCTAACGCTCCATTCAGCTCAATAGGACTGCTGCAGGTATACGAGCGTTGTACTCCGCCATTTCCGCCATGAATGGAATGGCAGCTGCTCTATTAGAATGGGAAACACGGGACCCCTTCTCTTGTGATTGGTAGGGTTCCCAGCGGAAGGGCCCCTAATGATCAGATACAGTTGCAAGAAAAAGTATGTGAACCCTTTGGAATGATATGGATTTCTGCACAAATTGGTCATAAAATGTGATCTGATCTTAATCCAAGTCACAACAATAGACAATCCCAGTCTGCTTAAACTAATGACACACAAAGAATTAAATGTTACCATGTTTTTATTGAACACACCATGTAAACATTCACAGTGCTGCAGGTGGAAAAAGTATGTGAACCCCTAGACTAATGACATCTCTAAGAGCTAATTGGAGTGAGGTGTCAGCCAACTGGAGTCCAATCAATGAGATGAGATTGGAGGTGTTGGTTACAGCTGCCCTGCCCTATAAAAAACACACACCAGTTCTGGGTTTGCTTTTCACAAGAAGCATTGCCTGATGTGAATGATGCACAAAAGAGCTCTCAGAAGACCTACGATTAAGAATTGTTGACTTGCATAAAGCTGGAAAGGGTTATAAAAGTATCTCCAAAAGACTTGCTGATCATCAGTCCACGGTAAGACAAATTGTCTATAAATGGAGAAAGTTCAGCACTGCTGCTACTCTCCCTAGGAGTGGCCGTCCTGTAAAGATGACTGCAAGAGCACAGCGCAGACTGCTCAATGAGGTGAAGAAGAATCCTACAGTGTCAGCTAAAGACTTACAGATGTCTCTGGCATATGCTAACATCCCTGTTAGCGAATCTACGATACGTAAAACACTAAACAAGAATGGATTTCATGGGAGGATACCACAGAGGAAGCCACTGCTGTCCAAAAAAATACAATGCTGCACGTTTACAGTTTGCACAAGAGGACCTGGATGTTCCACAGCAGTACTGACAAAATATTCTGTGGACAGATGAAACCAAAGTTGAGTTGTTTGGAAGAAACACACAACACTATGTGTGGAGAAAAAGAGGCACAGCACACCAACATCAAAACCTCATCCCAACTGTGAAGTATGGTGGTGGGGGCCTCATGGTTTGGGGCTGCTTTGCTGCGTCAGGGCCTGGACGGATTGCTATCATCGAAGGAAAAATGAATTCCCAAGTTTATCAAGACATTTTGCAGGAGAACTTAAGGCCATCTGTCCACCAGCTGAAGCTCAACAGAAGATGGGTGTTGCAACAGGACAACGACCCAAAGCATAGAAGTAAATCAACAACAGAATGGCTTAAACAGAAGAAAATACGCCTTCTGGAGTGGCCCAGTCCTGACCTCAACCCGATTGAGATGCTGTGGCATGACCTCAAGAAAGCGATTCACACCAGACATCCCAAGAATATTGCTGAACTGAAACCGTTCTGTAAAGAGGAATGGTGAAGAATTACTCCTGACCGTTGTGCACGTCTGATCTGCAACTACAGGAAACGTTTGGGTGAAGTTATTGCTGCCAAAGGAGGTTCAACCAGTTATTAAATCCAAGGGTTCACATACTTTTTCCACCTGCACTGTGAATGTTTACATGGTGTGTTCAATAAAAACATGGTAACATGTAATTCTTTGTGTGTTATTAGTTTAAGCAGAATGTGATTGTCTATTGTTGTGACTTAGATGAAGATCAGATCACATTTTATGACCAATTTGTGCAGAAATCCATATCATTCCAAAGGGTTCACATACTTTTTCTTGCAACTGTACATCACTTTTCCTGTAGATTGGTGATACGTCATATTCTTGCACAAAATGGTTAAGGCATTTGGACATAAAGGTATTGACACCACTGCCAGTCCTGGCATCATAATCGCTAGGGTTGACTGTTTTATATGATCGGCTGTGGCTTGTCCTGTCAGGAACCAGGATGCCTGTTTGGTGTTTAAAAAAAATAATAATATTTTTTTTTGGAGAAAATCCTTTTTGCAATTCATTATCCCCCCCCAGATATAAATATAATTCAAACCCTAAATTATATATAGTCTAAAATAATCTACAAAATAATAAAAACAAAAAAATATATAATGACCATCACAATATGGCGAAGCAAAAAACCCAAATTTCACCTGAATATAAAGGGCAGAAACTGCTTGGTCCGGTTTCAACCTTTATATGGGGTGCTACGTGAGAATCCTTATTTATTTGCCATTTAACTCGCTTCCTAACCAGACACATTTTTATGTCCTTTTTTTCTCATTTGAGTATGTACATTTTTTTTGTGCCTTTCTTTGGCGATACATGAGGCTCAAATTATTTTTTTTTACTATTTCTTAGTTTTTATGTTTTAAAAAAATTTAAATAGTCTCTGCAGATTTATTTATTTTTTTGCGCAATGTTCTAAAATACTTTTTTAAATCTTAAAAGTCCCCTTTTTGTTATATGGGCTATAGAGTTTACAGTCACCAGGGGTGTGGCTAGAAGCTGCGGTGTTGCTTGCTTGTGGTGGCCATTTAAAAAAAAAAAATTATAATAAATTTACATTTTGTGCCGCCCATAAGGTCGTAAAAGAGGGGCATTTAGCATTCTATTTTCTTTTTACTGCTGATTTCTCCTGTATCTGGGCTGACATGTTAATCCCAGTTACAAGAGGAATACAGCCCCCTGACATGCACTGCAGACCTGATCTGGGACTGCTAAGACCCAGCAGCTCCTACAGTTACCTGACGATCACATGATCGCTAGGGCTGGAGAAGGGGGCATCATTGCCGCTTCCTGATCTGTATATACAGCACTGATTGAGTGTTATGTATACAGCAATGGGAAAGCCGGTACCTTTAAAAAAAAAGTCTTTGCCTTAAATATGGGGAGCCCAACTTCTCACTGAAAATGTACTCCCTGCTCCTGCAGCTGCATGATCTCTGTGCAACTCACTCTGCAAGGATGGTCAGAAACGTCTTTGCAGAGTTAAAAGGGTATTTCCATCTGGGACATTGATGGCGTTAGGATATGCTATCAATATCAGATAGGTGCTGGTCCCACCTCTTGGACCCTATCTCCAGAACATGGTCCCTGAATGTGCAGCTTGCTCTCCATTCACCGCTATAGCACTGCTGGAAATAGCTGAGCTAGAGCTTGGCTATTTTCGCAACTCCCATAGCAGTGGACAGAGAGCAAGCTGCACATGTGCTGCTGCAATCCTTGACTTCAGGAACCATGTTCTGGAGATAGCGGCAGGTCCAAAAGGCGGGACCAGCACCTATCTGACATTCATTGTGTGAATACGCTTCTATCCTGCACTTTTGCCCCACCTATCTAAGAGGCAACCTTGATTAAGGTGATACATATAGGTGTGCGTGCTCAACCTGCGGCCCTCCAGCTGTTGTAAAACTACAACTCCCATCATGCCCTGCTGTAGGGTGATAGCTGTAGGCTGTCCGGGCATGCTGAGAGTTGTAGGTTTGCAACATCTGGAAGGCTGGGCATTCCTGTTATAGTGCATTAGTTTCTGTGACTTCAGATACAGTGTGTCCAATAATAAATCTAATTAAAAATCAAAGCTCAAGTATCCTGGCTTGCAGTAATGTCATGAAGATTGCAGTTTATTGTCTTCCCACTAGGTGGCACTATTGTTCTAAAGTAAATCGCCTGTTACTTAGAATGTGTCCCCTCCCCCCAGTAGAGACTGAAGGCTGCACATTTAGCAGGTACAGGAACAATTATAAAGTTTGCTTACCTCTGTGAAATATATTTGTCAGCTAATTACAGACGCAAGTTTAAACTTAATGTGCAGCTTCGTTGATGAGCATTATTTCTAACTGTCCTGTGGTCTTCCCACCATTAAATATAGTTTTTATGAATTGTATAGATCATAAAAATAACAATGTATGACAAAAAACTGTCCAGTGAAGAGTTATGTCATTTACTTACATAATATGGTGCCACCTGGTGTTCAAAGTGTATAGCAATGTGCACGTCCATGTAATGAACTGGTGTTGCTGGTCACACATGCTCAGTTCTTCTCCGCAGAGCTATGTGGTGGCATAATGATCCTCTATACACTGCAGGCAGCCAATATCAATAGCTTTCTGCCCTGTGTGTAAGGAGAGGAGCAGAGGCTTTACGGAAGGAAGGCTTAGCTTAGAACAGGGATGCTCGACCTGCGGCCCTCCAGCTGGTGTAAAACTACAACACCCACCATGCCCAGCTGTAGTCTGTCCAGGCATACTGTGGGTTGTAGTTTTGCAACAGGTGGAGGGTCGCAGGTTGTGCATCCCTGGCTTAGAAGACTGCTGCAGGGGAAGTAAGAAAGGGAGTATTTTATCAGCTGCCAGAAGGAGAAGTAGACCGCAGCAGCACCAAGGACAACAAAAATGCTAAAAAGGATAATGATATTATAGCAAATCATTAAAAAACAGCTGCTAACAGAATAAGGATGCATTAAAGAGGGATCTTTATAATGGTTAGAAATCATTAAGTGATAAACCTCTGGGGGGAGCTCAAGAGCTTATTGCATACTGTTCCTACATTGTACTAAATAATAGTATGCAGTGAGCTCCCTCTAGTGGTGACTGCAGACAGACAAAGTTATTATGTCTACAAAGGGGATTTGAGGCTCTCAGCCATAGAAAGATACATTAGGAAATGAATAAGCAAAACATATGGATCTAATTGAAAATTAAAAATAGTGTTCTATAGTGGCGATTCCCTTAAAAGCTATCTCATCAGCCTTGCTGGTCGATCAGATGCTGTCCTGTTGACTACCAGCATCTTCCTATCAGTCCTCGGAAGCTCATGCCACCGTCTGAGCATTCTGCGGCACATGTCCCACTGTCAGAAACCAGATCCAAGGTCATCAAGTCTAAAGATGTCTTATATATGCACTACCCCCCCAACCTGCGAGTGGAGACAAGTGTTTAGATGCCACTCAGAAAACACCTCACAGGGCAAAGATAGATCACAGCGGTAGTAGCTATGTGACCAGCGAGCATAACTTCATCTTACAAGGATGTCTGGCACAGGGTGCCCGTACTTCGGTTTCTGGTCTCATTCTTGTGTCCTTATGAAGAGAGTAGCTGAGGATACAGGAATCCATGAAATGCGGCACAAGGAGTCTCTGTGCCATGTAAAACAGACACCTACCGGTAATTAAATAATATCCCTCACATGCACCCTCTAGCCTCCTTACAGATACGGTTTGCAATATCCTAGCAGCCTGATCACGCTTGAAGCTCTCCCTCTCACTGTTCCGACCTAAAGTCCTTTTCAGCTGGACACCGAACACGCTTAATACTGGTTTCGGGAACTGGACAGTAGATTAAATTTTAATGTTTTACTGGGATCTTATTTTTAAAAATGTTGCATGCAACACCTTCTCATGGCCGGCGTACATATACACCAATAATTTGCGTCTAAAACTGTCTCCCTTCTCCATCAAAGGCTATGGACACTTTTGATGAGTTAAAAAGTTACACTAAGTTTTGTGTTACAATCTTTATTTTTTTTCATTCATTTGCAGGCCCCTGATATTCAGGTTGTAACAAACTTGACTTGAATCCTGCGGAGGTGTTCCTCCTAGTAATACATGCTGGATGTGAGATCTGTGTGTCCAGGATGCTGATGTCTTCTCTGGATCTCCTGCGCTGCTTCGTTCATGGACCGATTACTAATTCTTTAGTCCATGAGTGATCTCTTCTCTTGTTCTGAATGACACTGATGCAGAGGAGTGTTTTCCCCCTCCCTCCCCCTGCAGAGTCTGCTGTAAGTCCTCTACTCTCTCTGTATACAGAAACATGCTCCCTACCCCTGATATTTCCTCTGTATCTTCATCCTGATCTGCCTTCCCTGAAGACTCAGATGCATTTATCCTGTATAGTAATGCCGGAGCTCAGCGGACTGACACCGGTGCACGAATGGTAATGACAGACAATGGTAGAATGATTGTAGAAGAGACTGCTGGCCTGTGTCTGCCGCTCCACTCTCTATGTCTCATTCTGTCTGGTGTGGAGTGTAGTCCGACGTATCTCACCTCAGGTTAAGCACCGCAGGGGTCACACCATTTCTCTCCTTGCTCTGTTTGTTGCTGTCCAGCTGCTGACTAACTAGCTCAGGGATGCCCAACCTGCGGCCCTCCAGGTGTTGCAAAACTGCAGCTCCCAGCATGCTCAGACAGTCTACAGCAGGCATGCTTAACCTGCGGCCCTCCAGCTGTTGTAAAACTACAACTCCCACAATGCCCTGCTGTAGGCTGATAGCTGTAGGCTGTTCAGGCATGCTGTGAGTTGTAGTTTTGCAACAGCTGGAGGGCCGCAAGTTGAGCATGCCTGGTCTACAGCTATCAGCCTACAGCAGGGAATGATGGAAGTTGTAGTTTTACAACAGCTGGAGGGCCGCAGGTTGAGCATCCCTGAAGTAGCTCAACAGCTCCCCTATAAATACCTGTTTGTCTCTCTCACTCTTTGCCTGATCAACACAGGTCCTGCTAGGTTCTGCTGGTCTGCTTTACCTTGTTATCTGAGCTATAATACTGACAGTTGCCTTCCTAGACTTTGACCTCAGGCTGATGCTGACCAAGAGCTGGCCTGGTTCCGTTAGTACTCTGTCCTGGTGTCCCTGATTCCCGCGTGACAGCGGGTGATTGGCACAGTGGATCCACAGATCGTGACAGAGACATTTTGCAACTAACAGGGTCAGCTTAACTAAATAGGCAGTCTTCAGTATCTTGCTTGTCTAATTTGTAGCATGCTTTAACATTACAGAGTCCTTTTAGGTGGCTGTTGCTTCAGGATGCTTGGCCTCTTGACGGTTATATTAATGGCACTCTTCTAGCTGTTTCACTCAACCCATGTCAGTCTTAGTGCTACATTGGAGGCAGCTCTTCTTTTGGACCCTCACTAGCCGTCCTGCCACTCCATCAGCAGGCATCTATCATGGTGAGAGCAGAGAGAGCAGCCAGGGGCAGAGTGCTGTTGGATTTATATCAAATGCAGCAGGGGAGCCATTTAGGTGAAGGACTTACACACACTCTACAACAGCTCTTCTTTTGGACCCTCACTATCCATTCTGCCACTCCATCAGCAGGCATCTATCATGGTGAGAGCAGAGAGAGCAGCCAGGAGCAGAGTGCTGTTGGATTTATATCAGATGCAGCAGGGGAGCCATTGAGGTGAAGGACTTACACACACTCTACAACAGCTCTTCTTTTGGACCCTCACTATCCATTCTGCCACTCCATCAGCAGGCATCTATCATGGTGAGAGCAGAGAGAGCAGCCAGGAGCAGAGTGCTGTTGGATTTATATCAAATGCAGCAGGGGAGCCATTGAGGTGAAGGACTTACACACACTCTACAACAGCTCTTCTTTTGAACCCTCACTAGCCGTTCTGCCACTCCATCAGCAGACATCTATCATGGTGAGAGCAGAGAGAGCAGCCAGGAGCAGAGTGCTGTTGGATTTATGTCAGATGCAGCAGGGGAGCCATTTAGGTGAAGGACTTACACACACTCTACAACAGCAAAACTCATACAAAAGTTTTAATGAGGTTTTGTTGCTTACTTTTGCATTTAGGAAACAAATAAACCACAAAAATAATTTAGTGCAGGGATGCCCAACCTGCGGCCCTCCAGCTATTGCAAAACTACAACTCTCAGCATGCTCGGACAGCCTACACCTATCAGCCTACAGCAGGGAGTTGTAGTTTTACAACAGCTGGTGGGCCGAAGGTTGAGCATGCCTGATTTAGTGCAAAGGTGTCCATACCCTTTAAATTCCTGACCCACCTTGCATACTGTAGGCCGCAAAAATCATGCACAATCACAGGTCAGAACTTTTGTACATTTAGGTTGATGTAGCTGCATGAGGTCTTGTTTTTGTGGGACGATTTGTACTTTAGACGTCATTTTTTTGGACCCCTCTATGGCCCACAACTTTATATGGCTGCCACCACAGCTGGCACAGGGGTTGTATCACCCAGCGGACCTGCAAATTTTGCTATGTATCACTATGGAAGCAGGGTTACAGCACTAGGCCATTCAAAATGTCTCGAAAAACTGGATGACAACTTTTGGAAGAGGATTTTTATTCAGCTTTTTCAAGATACAGATGAACGGGATCATTAATGACTTCACATAAATGGCAGTTATAGAAATGATATTTGTTACAATGTTCTGTTTCACAAGTCTATATGTTTATCCCCGTTTACGGTATGCAGGGCCAAAGGCCATCTACATCTCCTACCCGCGCGGCTGCGTTTTGAAGTAGCGTCGCCCTCCAGTATGAAATAACAGGAATGATTTGTGACTGATGATGTCACATTTCTGACAGCTCCAGAGCCAATGTGACATCATATAAATACGGCAGCGCCAATGTCAACAGTGGCTGCACGCAGACGGGAGGTAGCAAACCGTCTGCACTTTGAAGATTCATTCTCTGTATTTATACTTCAAAGGCCAGTGCACCTGGCTGAACCACAGGTGGAGGCGCTGGGACTGGGTCCGCACTGTCCTCGTGAAACTCAACACGTTCATTATACTTCCCTGCAAATGAGCCCATCTTGTACTTCCCTTCACCTCTGTTTTTGATTCTTGTCCTTTGTGAGACCCCAAATATTCCAGTTTCGGGCCAATCCGTAAATGCCCACAGATGCATTTTTTTTGCACAAATGCTTGATTAGCAATTCACTTATCTGTTTTAGCAATCCCCCATGAAATAACAGTTTTGAAGCTTCTTTCCATTTAATACCATTCCTCTGTTATTCCTGCCAATAAATTGTCAGCAGCCTGCAATGAAGGTCCATACGGGTGTTATCAGTTGGGACAGACACTGGCAGCATTGATTTGATAGTGTCAGACTGTGGATGCCCCCCAACTGGTAACACCCTTCTGGACCTACTGGCAATTCAATGGACTTCTAGTAGGAATAATAAGGGAATAGCACAGCATAGAGTTAATTGAAAAGATGCCCTTTGAATTTGTATTACATGGGGAATACAAGTAGTCACTAAAACAGACATGTCAGGAGAGGTGACCGCTCCTCTTTAAGGACAAGTCATCAATTGAAAACATGTTTAACCCCCTACCACCGCAGCTATATTCGGCCTTAGGCCTCATGCACACGACTGTTGTTTGGGTCCGCATCCGAGCCGCAAAAACTGCGGCTTGGGCGCGGACCCATTCACTTCAATGGGGCCGCAAAAAATGCGGACAGCACTCCGTTGCTCTGTTCTGTGGCCCCGCAAAAAAAATAGAACATGTCCTATTCTTGTCTGTTGTGCGAACAAGAATAGGCATTTCTACAATGGGCCGCCCGTTCCGTTCCGCAAATTGCGGAAGGCACACGGGCAGCTTCCGTTTTTTGTGGATCCGCGGTTTGCAGACCGCAAAAAACGGAACGGTCGTGTGCATGAGGCCTTAGGGACATTGATCACTGCGTAACGATTTAGCCATATGAGGGCCCATTTTTGTAGTACAAGTTGGGGGGGGGGGGGCAATATGACATTTTCATCACTTTCTATTCCATTGGGAGGGAAAAACTATTCTGACATTTTTTTAATTTATAATTTTTTTCTGCCGTTCATCATTTGCTGTTAAATAATGGATCATTTTTATAGTTCGCAGCCAAGCTAATTATGTGTAGTATTTTTCCTTTAAATTTTTCAAGCTATTTTTTAAATTTATTAAATAATGTATTATTTTTCAAATATTTTATTTTAAAATTTTCAAGTCCTGCTAGGGTACTCGAACATGACTCATATAATACACTACTATGTACTCTGACAGGACCTAATAGGTATACTAAGACAGCAGGACCGGGCAGTGAGGGGGGGGGGGGGGAACTCTTAGCCCCTTGCTGCGATGACAACCCATTTGCACCCCATTATCTTGTCGCGGGTAGGGCAATGGGCTGACAGAGAAGCCCCCTCCCTCTGTCTAACAACGGAAATGCTGCGTCGCCATTAGCTGCCACATCTAATAGGGGATTGGAGATGGTACGTTACAGCTGTCCTCCGCTGATGATGGCACAGGCTCAGCTCCTGAGCATGCGCCAACTGTACACCCCACATATATGGCGGTTTTGCAAGAACGACTCGCCCACTGCACCCTACATGTACGACAAAGCCATCACTTTGGGGATTGCTTAGAAACTTCAAGTCAACGACAGGGTGCTAACAATGCTGTATCGGATTTCCAGAAATCTCTGCACAGTACCAAAGGGCTTTTTATATTTTTTTATAGACTACCTTGGTACACTTTTTGTATGTGATTTTCTCCCGTACCTGATGCTCATTTTGACCTCATCTACCCTTTAACGTCTTCCAGTTGACCTCTTTGTCACTCTTTTGAATCGTGGTCACCGCTATGGAAGCCCTTTGGGACGTCTGGTGTGAATCCGCTCTGGAGGTGAAAAGGAAATCGAATCATCTGAGATAGAGTTTGCCTGCAATTTGTTGAAACAATGACAAGTATGTAGATTGTTGCCGTCGTTGAATCCTATACTCCCACCAGCTCACGCGGACTTTGCCAAAACTGTTCCATTTCATCTAATTATCAAAAACGCTGACAAAATAACTGGGGAATTTTAGAACATTCTCCCAGCAAATTCCATTCTTTCAACCCTCCTATGATTTTTTATTTTTATTTTTTGGAATTTTTTATTCACATTGAGTTTCGCATCCCCTCGTCTCCATGCAGATGTAAGTCATTTTTTATGTTTTTTTTCTCCCCCGTCTGGTAACAGATATTTCCTGGATGCTTCTTGTTTATATTTTCCTATTTCCTTTTGAGATTATTCTGAAAAACATCTGCTGTTGTCTCTTCTGCATTTCTGAATCTTATTTTTTTTAATTTTTTTGCAATGTCCCCCATATTTTCAAGCCGTATCCCTGTTTCAGGCATAAAATGTTCATTTTTTATTTTATCTTTTCAAGATCTCTGCTGGCTGTCAGTGAATATTTGGAGCAAAAAAATCTGTAGATCGAATAAAGCTCATAGCTTAGAATTTAGACCTCTCATGCATATGGCTGTATTATGATCATCTTTTGTATGTAGCTGTTATAGGATGACCATTGGGGTACACAGGACTCCGCTGTACCCTTGGTATGTCTCAAAGTTTGTAAAAAAATGTTTTTACTCCATCAGAATTTTTTTTTAACTTTTGTGTATAGGGTTATCATCATATGCAAACATTGCACCCAGCAGAGCAACCTATGTGGTTAAAACTGGCTGCCGGCAGTCACCACTAGGCGGAGCTCAGTTCATGAGAATTTATTCAGCTACCATTAAACTCAATGGAAGCTATGTAAAAAATCGCTAATGGTGGCTGCAGGAAAATGCTATGGCTCCACGAAGAGGAGTTCAGAATTGGCCCCCTTCTCACCACGCACAGCACTGAAGGCACCACAAACTCTGCTGTTTTTTTATGCTGTTATATTATATACACTGAACAAAAATATAAACACAACACTTTTGGTTTTGCGCCCATTTTGCATGAGCCGAACTCAAAGTTTTGAAACATTTTCTACATACTCAAAAGACCCATTACTCTAAAAAATATTGTTCACAAATCTGTCTAAATCTGTGTTAGTGAGCGCTTCTCCTTTGCCGAGATAATCCATTCCACCTCACAGGTGTGGCATATCAAGGTGCTGATTAGGCAGCATGAATATTGCACAGGTGTGCCTTAGACTTCCTACAATAAAATGCCATTCTGAAATGTGCAGTTTGATCACACAGCATAATGCCACAGATGTCGCAATTGACATGCTGACCGCAGGAATGTCTACCAGAGCTGTTGCCTGTGCAATGAATGTTCATTTCTCTACCATAAGCCGTCTCCAAAGGCGTTTCAGAGAATTTGGCAGAACATCCAACCGGCCTCACAACCGCAGACCACGTGTAACCACACCAGCCCAGGACCTCCACATCCAGCATGTTCACCTCCATGACCGTCTGAGACCAGCCACCCGGACAGCTGCAGCAACAATCGGTTTGCATAACCAAAGAATTTCTGCACAATCTGTCAGAAACCGTCTCATTTAACCTCATCGGGGTCTGGACCTGACTGCAGTTCGTCATCGCAACCGACTTAAGTGGGCAAATGCTCACATTCGATGGCGTCTGGCACGTTGGAGAGGCGTTCTGTTCATAGATGAGTCCCGGTTTTCACTGTTCAGGGTAGATGGCAGACAGCGTGTGTGGTGTCGTGTGGATGAGCGGTTTGCTGACGTCAACGTTGTGAATCGAGTAGCCCATGGTGGCGGTGTGGTTATGGTATGGGCAGGCGTATGTTATGTACAACGAACATAGGTGCATTTTATTGAGGGCATTTTGAATGCACAGAGATACCGTGACGAGATCCTGAGGCCCATTGTTGTGCCATTCATCCACGACCTCATGTTGCAGCATGATAATGCACGGCCCCATATTGCAAGGATCTGTACACAATTCCTGGAAGCAGGTTCTTGCATGGCCAGCATACTCACCGGACATGACACCCATTGAGCATGTTTGGGACGCTCTGGATCGGCGTATACGATAGCGTGCTCCAGTTCCTGCCAATATTCTGCAACTTCGCACAGCTATTGAAGAGGAGTGGACCAACATTCCACAGGCCACAATCAACAACCTGATCAAGTCTATGCCACGGAGATGTGTTGCACTGCGTGAGGCAAATGGTAGCCACAGCCGATACTGACTGGTTTTCTGACCCCTTCCCCAGTAAGGCAAAACTGTGCACATTTCAGAGTGGCTTTTTATTGTGGGCAGTCTAAGGCACACCTGTGCAATATTCATGCTGTCTTATCAGCACCTTGATATGCCACACCTGTGAGGTGGGGTGGATTATCTCGGCAAAGGAGAAGTGCTCAATAACACAGATTTGTGAACAGTATTTGAGAGCAATGGGTCTTTTGTGTATGTAGAAAATGTTTCAGATCTTTGAGTTCAGCTCATGCAAAATGGGAGAAAAACCGAAAGTGTTGTGTTTATATTTTTGTTCAGTGTATTATAATATTAATGGTATTATATAAATATTATTAAAACTATAATATTAATTATACTGTTCAACAGTTTTTTTCAAAGACTTTTCCATCAGTCAGGGCAAGAAAGGGGAGGGATTTATGCAAATGTGAATTGAAATGAGTTTCCGGTAATTTTGTCAGCATCACTGGGCAGAGAGTGGGGGAGGAGGGTTTTTAAATTCCCTATGGTGATCTAGATTTAGTTCTGTAGAGGGACTCCAAAATGTGGTTGTTTTGTATCCCAAACTTGTCTTAGGGTCTGTACCCTTCATGCCATTCACTGACTGCAAGCAGAGATTTTGAAAATGAAGCAAAAATCATATCAGAAAATGTTAGAAATATTTAATGCAGTTTAGTATGATTGCTGGATCCGACTACACAGGGGTTGTTTGTAGTCTGTTACCATGGAGACACAGAGGTCAGAATAGGAGCTGTGTACCCAAAACTATTTACAACTGGAGAAGCTCCCTCTGCTTTCCAAAAAAAGACGTTCTTCTGATAAGGTAACACAATATTGGGGAATTTCTAGTTATATATAGAAATATAAAAAGCACAAATTGTTATTTTGAAGTGGAGTACCCCTTTAGATAACACAATTTTGTTTCAGAACTTGATGGTCGTCCAACCCATAAATTTATTTCTAGCTATTAAAATGTCCATATTCATTTGGCCGCCTGCGCTTCCTGAGATCCTTGCACCGTGGTGGGATTTAACGTACATGTGAAGATCAGGCCACTAATCCCCTTTTTATTGACTGCATAACTCGATACCGAAAATAAAGACGTCATAAAAATGTGAATGTATAAGAACTGACGCCGCTCCAAGAGCAGTAATCCCATCCTGATCTATACGGGCTGCCTTAAAAGGGTTGTCTCACTTCAGTAAGTGGCATTTATCATGTAGAAGAAGTTAATACAAGGCACTTACTAATGTATTGTGATTATCCATATTGCCTCCCTTTGCTGGCTGGATTCATTTTTCTATCACATTATACACTGCTTGTTTCCAGGGGTTACAACTGCAGCGCAGATACGAGGTGGTCGGGACGGGAGCTGCTGTGCATGCGTGACTATGTGAGCTTTCATGGTCCCTGCCACCAGAGAATCCGACGTCTTTTCCTATAGTGTGCAAGCACGACCACTACTACTGGATTGCAGGGTGGTCGTAACCCCTGGAAATGAGCAGTGTATAATGTGATGGAAATATGAATCCAGCCAGCAAAGGAAGTAATATGGACAATCACAATATATTAGTAAGTGCCTTGTATTAACTTTGTCTACATGATAAATGCCATTTGCTGAAGTGAGACAACCCCTTTAAGGAAAAAACTTGTGTAAGTATTCATTTTCCAAATTTTATTAAAGGAAAACTCTACATGAAGTTACATGAAGCTTTCTTCTCTTTTCACACCTAAAGCTAAAGCTATCACCGTGGGTTAGGCTGAGTTTTGGCTATTGTGTGTGGGATGGCAATTCTGTGGATTAGCACAGGTATTATCCACAGCGGATTACGGTAACAAATCTCCATCTCCATAATTTTTAAGCATGGGAATTGATCTGCTGTGCAGATTTTTGGGCAATTTCGAGATTTTCACAGAAGATTTTACTGCTTATAATGTAGTGGGGTGAAATCTGCTGCAAATCTGTAGCTGAGTCCGCAGCACAATCCATATGTTACTGTAAGGGATCGCCTTTCTTTCAGGGGGTCGCAACCACATACTTCTTCAGGACACCAGCATTTAGGGGCGAAACTGTGCTTTATTGTGGCACGTCAACAAAACAAACAAACCAATCCAAAATAAACACCTTGCCCGTCTGGGCACTACCTAAACAGAATCATATCCCTGACTCACCTAAAGCACCGTTCACACACGGTAATCACATGCGGCTTTCTCAGCCTAAGGACTCTTTCACACGGGCGTCAGTTTTTTTGCCCGGATAAGAGCCGGGTGCGTTGCGGGAAAATGCGCGATTTTTTCTGCGCAAGTGCAAAACATTGTCATGCGTTGCACTCGCGTGAGAAAAATCGCGCATGTTTGGTACCCAAACCCGAACTTCTTCATAGAAGTTCGGGCTTGTGATTGATGTTCTGAAGATTGTATTATTTTCCCTTATAACATGGTTATAAGGGAAAATAGTAGCATTCTGAATACAGAATGCATAGTAAACCAGCGCTATAGGGGTTAAAAAAAATAAAAAATAATTTAACTCACCTTAGTCCACTTGCTCGCGAAGCCCGGCATCTCCTTCTGTATCCTCTGCGCTGAAGTTGAACAGGACCTAGGGTGAGCTGCTCCATTAAATATCGGTTAAGGACCTTCCATGACGTCACTCCGGTCATCACATGGTACGTCACATGATCTTTTACCATGGTGATTCACCATGGTAAAAGACCATGTGATGACCGGAGTGACGTCATCGAAGGTCCTTAACCGATATTTAATGGAGCAGCTCACCCTAGGTCCTGTTCAACTTCAGCGCAGAGGATACAGAAGGAGATGCCGGGCTTCGCGAGCAAGTGGACTAAGGTGAGTTAAATTATTTTTTATTTTTTTTAACCCCTCTAGCGCTGGTTTACTATGCATTCTGTATTCAGAATGCTATTATTTTCCCTTATAACCATGTTATAAGGGAAAATAATAATGATCGGGTCTCCATCCCGATCGTCTCCTAGCAACCGTGCGTGCAAATCGCACGGCATCCGTACTTGCTTGCGGGTGCCATCCGATTTTCACACACCCCATTCACTTCTATGGGGCCTGCGTCACGTCAAAATCGGACAATATAGAGCATGCTGCGATTTCAACTGAACGCACAAGTGATGCGTTAAAAACATCGCTCATGTGCACAGCCCCATAGAAATGAATGGGTCAGGATTTAGTGCGGGTGCCATACGTTCGCCGCACGGATCGCACCCGCACGGAAAACTCGCCCGTGTGAGAGGGGCCTAACAGTCCCGCGGCCTCCAGGCTGTAACAAGTCCAGTACCTTTATTGGGGAGTGTGGCCCAGTAGTCCTCCCTACTCTGGCCATGCAACCCTCACTCCAGCAGGCGTCGCTGGGTGACCCAAACTTCGGGCTATCACACAGCCCCGTGGCCTCTCAGCCTACCCGGCTGAGACCACTCAGACCTTCCACAGGTCTCTGCTATAGGATCACACTCTCTCCCTGACCAGGGCAGATCTAGAGAATTTTGCCAACAGGGCGAACAATACAAACCCCCACCCTCCCTCCCCCATTCACGTGTAAACAGGACCTTTCATGGGTCACAACATTGCAAGATAACCATCAGGCTGTGTAGAGCGGCGTCCAGGGATCTAAGTGCACTTACTATTATCCCTGGGCGCCGCTCCGTTCGCCCGCTCTGGCCCCCGGTATATTCCACGCGCTGTATAGTAATTGCTGCTAACTTCGCAACAGGGAGGAGACATCAGCTTCTCTCCTGGGCGTTCCTTCTCCCAGGCTCTGAGCTCTGCGCTGCGATTGGACAGCGCTACAGCCAGGGAGAAGGAACGCCCAGGGAGAAACAGGGCAGACTCCTCCCTGGTGAACCGATAGTAGCAATTACCATAGAGCGCCGGAGAAGGTAACGGGGGCCACAGCGGGCGAATGGAGCGGCGCCCAGGGGTAATAGTAAGTGCAGGGAGATCCCTGGGCTCCGCTCTACATGGCCAGATAGTTATCTTGCATTGTTGGCACCCATGAAAGGTCCTCTTTAAAGTCTCCACAGATCTCAGTTTGGTCACTTTCCTTTTCTTATTAGTTTGTTTACACATACCTCTTACATCCAGTGACGTCTCCTTTGATGTAGATGTTCCTTCCCTCTTCCTCATCTTCTCTTTTCAGACCTTCAGACCAAACCATCATTTTTCAGCCATTTTCCGTCTCTGCAGTTTGACAAAAAGAATCTTAGTTTACTACTTTTCCATCATCCTCCCATCTTCTGGACAAATCATCCTACTACCCCCAATATTGTGCCGCTGTGCTCCCCAATACTATACTGCAGAAACAGATAAACCCCCTGATAATAGTAGTACCATGCAAAGCACCCCATATAAAATACCCCTTTTTTGTGGCCTCAGTAGAAGCCCCCATAGTGCCCCCAATAATGTGCCAGTAAGAAGTGCCCCCATAGATGCCCCCCAATAATGTGCCAGTAAGTGTCCTCATAGATGCCCCCCAATAATAAGCCAGTAGGAAGTGCCCCCATAGATGCCCCCAATAATGTGCCAGTAAGTGCCCCCATAGATGCCCCCCAATAATGTGCCAGTAAGTTCCCCCATAGATGCCCCCCAATAATGTGCTAGTAGAAAGTGCCACCAAAGATGCCCCCCAATAATGTGCCAGTAAGTGCCCTTATAGATGCCCCCCAATAATATGCCAGTAAGTGCCCCATAGATGCCCCCCAATAATGTGCCAGTAAGTGGCCCCATAGATGCTCCCAAATAATGTGCCAGTAAGTGCCCCCATACATGCCCCCCAATAATGTGCCAGTAAGTGCCCCCTACATGCCCCCCAATAATGTGCCAGTAAGTGCCCCCATAGATGCCCCTCAATAATGTGCCAGTAAGTGCCCCCATAGATGCCCCCCAATAATGTGCCAGTAAGTGCGCCAATGATGCCCCCCAATCATGTGCCAGTTAGAAGTGCCTCTCCATGCCCCCCCCAATCATGTGCCACAAGTATTGTCCCGTATAAAAAAAATAAACACTTATACTTACCTCCATGTCAGGGATGCGATGCAGGCCTCTTCCGGCCTGTGTCCTGTGCTGTACGGCTCAGGCGGCGGGATGACGTCATCGCGTCGCCTGCACCAGCCTCTAATAGGCTGCCGGCCTAGTGCCAGCAGCCTGTCAGAGGAACAGGGAAGGGACACGCCTCTCCCTCCCCTGCCGCAGCACAGCCATCTGTATCGCTGTCCTGAGGACGGCGATACAGGTGACTATGGAGATGAGCGCTTCCTCAATGCAAAGCGCTCATCCCCCGATCCGCTCTCCGCCCAGCCAGTGTGACCAGCGCCCCCCTTTGACTTGCGCCCGAGCAGTGGCACCCCTCGCCCAGCCCTAGAAACGGCCCTGTCTCTGACTGACATTCTAGGAGGTGTTTTATCCCAGCCTGATTAGAGCAGGCTTCATCTGGGGATCCTTTCCTGCTAGGGAAAAACCTGCCCTGGAATTGGGGTGGATTGGGAGGTCCCACTACCAAACCTACCATCCCAATCCGAATAAAATCCAGCCCTGAATAAGTAAAGAAAATAGCTCCAGCAACTACATTTACTGAAGCCAGCGCCATTCTGGATTTCACCCACCTCAGCCAGTTGAGGAACCTGGGAGAGATATACCCCCCTTCCGGGACTTTCTTACTGTTCACATCGCCACAGTTACGTATGCAGATTATCCTGTGGATTTACAGCAAAATCTGCGGAATAATCCACCTGCCAGAACGCTATAAGGGGCTCGTGCACATGTAATGGAAGGTGGATTTTCTGTCTGGATTTGAAGACGGAATATCCGCAATGGATTACAGTATTAGCAAAGTGAAGAAAATCTCATGCGCCCGTTGTGAACATTTTCCAGATTATGCGGATTTTCTGCGTGAATTTTTAAGTGGGTTTCACTGCGTTTCTGCACCAAATCTGCAACAAAATCTACATGTCACGGATTTTGCTGTGGATTTGTCCCAGATCTCACCCTTTGCATTGAAACATGGTGAAATCAGCACAAACTATTGACAAGCTGCAAATCTCAAAATCCGCACTGAAAGTCAATTTCCATGTGGAAAATTGTGTACATGAGATTTTAAAAATTCCGCTGTGGAAATCCACAAGAGAAATGCATGCGTAACATGCACTGTGAATATGTCACCTAAGGGTATGTTCACATGGTTGTACTATACGCTACAAATCTTTGCGCTGTTTTTTTTCTTTATATGGGTCGGATTACTTAAGGATCATTTCCGTGGGCAATGTCTCAGTCTTTACGTTTCAGCGAGACCCTGAGGACCCAGTGCAGAGGATGGGAGTGATGGTGGCCCTGATGAGATGTTATGTCACGGTATACTCCCTCAGGCCATTGCTCCCTGTTGATCGGTGCTGTGAAAAGGTGGTATAAGGAATCAGGCCTGAATTAAACCAATAACAGGCTCTCTTTACAAAATGTAAGATTTAACACACATTCCAGTGTTAAGTACAAAGTGCAGCTTCTGGCACCAGATGAGGTGGTATGGTGGCTGGTTGTGTGGAACTTTCATTGCCCTTGCTGGCACTTGCGGGTATAGGTGTCCACTGTAATACAGGCTTGATATTAGTCTGGTCTAGTAGTTGTTCTAGGTGATGAGTGTCTGAGCTGTAGTCCCTTACCTGCAGCAGTGTCTGTAAAGCTGTCTTTTCGCTGGTTTGTCACACTGATGCTTTCTGGAAACAGTGCTCTGGATTCTGAAGATCTCTCTGGAGTGTTGGTCTCACAAGAGAACTTGATACAGTTTCAAGTAGTAGGAGGTCTGACCTGTGCTTCCTCTCCCTACACTCTCTCAACTGGAACTCCACCTTCTGGTAGAAAGCAGGACCAGCCAACCTATACCATGGGCGGTTAGCCATGTTCCTGCCAACCATTGCCAACTATACCGCCTCTATTGGAATACACGACCAATACATGAAAAAATGCATAACAAATGGACCTTGCGAGTGGTCAGTGCTAGGGGCTCAGTATTTGGAGGTCCATTTCTAGGGCAAGGTTCCAAACATGGTCAGGTGCTCTGTGGCTTGGTAAATAGGGATGACTAGTCCCTTCCCTTTTTTTTTGTTATGTACAGGGACAGTAACTTGCACCACCACGTGAGATAACCGATTCTGGATGCCATACAGACCAATGGATTGGACTACTTCAACCACTTTCTCAAGGAACCTGAAATCCCATAGTGGCATCACTACTTGGGTATGAAAAAGTGTCCTTCTACCCTATAGGGACGCTTTCCTGTTGCACATGATGTTCAGCAATGATAAGGGATATCTGGAGGATTTTCACAGCCCAGTATATCAGGGGGACAGGTGGCATTTGGCCCTTTTCCATGTTTGTAGATTGCTCTCCGCAACTGCTCCATCAGTCATGTCCTGTCCTCCTAGAAGAATACGACCTGTCTTCTCCAGCCGTGTATTGAGGAGATGATGGGTTTGTTGCTGAATACATAGTGATGATGGGAGCTGATAATAATGAGTGCCGGTCAGTGGGCGGCCATCATGGCTGGTGCCCAGTCCTCAGGTCTTTTCAGCGGTGTTTATAGCCCCTGCTCAGTTATTTCGCCCCATGCAGAGCAAACATTTTGCTGCATTTTACAGCTCATCTTTGTTCATGGACAGATTTATTACTGGCGGGGACAAAGAATGTGAGATATCCTGGAAAACCTGTGGCAGAAATGCATCCAGAACCATGAGTTGTTCTCAGAGAATGTGGCCCAATATTTGCATCTGTAAAGTTATCAGTGGGAAGTTGTCGATTGTAACCGGCACATTGAGCAAACTGCAGCCCGGGAGACGGGTGTCATAATGTGATGTTTACAGGGTGGGAGTGCGGCTATAACGTTCAGGAGAAGATATAAAAACATGGTCTAATGAAGGAAAGACCACAGTCATTTGTTATAGACACCTCAGCTGCTGCAGAACAGCATAATACACACCTACCTGCTGCATAACCGTATAATAAACAACTCTAATAACAAACTGCTGCAGAAGCTCATAATATACACCTCAGCTGCTGCAGAACATCTTGCTACACATAGTTGCTGCAGAACCTAATGATACACTCCTCAGCTGCTGCAGAACTTCATGATACATACCTCAGCTGCTGCAGAACTTCATGATACATACCTCAGCTGCTGCAGAACCTCATGATACAGTCCTCAGTTGCTGCAGAACCTCATGATACACACCTCAGCTGCTGCAGAACCTCATAACACACATCTCAGCTGCTGCAAAACATTGTAATACACTCCTCAACTGCTGCAGAACCTCATGATACAGTCCTCATTTGCTGCAAAACCTCATGATACACACCTCAGCTGCTGCAGAACATTGTAATACACACCTCAGCTGCTGCAGAACCTCATAATGCACACTTCAGCTACTGCAGAACCTCATAATACACACCTCAGCTGCTGCAGAACCCCATAATACACAGCTCAGCTGCTGCAAAACCTCACAATACACACCTTAGCTGCTGCAGAACCTCATGATGCATACCTCAGTTGCTGCAGAACCTCGTGATACAGTCCTCAGTTGCTGCAGAACCTCATGATACACACCTTAGCTGCTGCAGAATGTCATAATACACATCTCAGCTGCTTCAGAATGTCATAATACACACCTCAGCTGCTGCAGAACCTCATAACACACACCTCAGCTGCTGCAGAACATCGTAATACACACCTCAGCTGCTGCAGAACCTCATAATACACACCTCAGCTGCTGCAGAATGTCATAATACACACTTCAGCTGCTGCAAAACCTCACAATACACACCTTAGCTGCTGCAGAACCTCAAAATACACACCTCAGCTGCTGCAGAACCTCATAATACACACCTCAGCTGCTGCAGAACCTCATAATACACACTTCAGCTGCTGCAGAACCTCATGATGTTCACGTCAGCTGCTACACAATATAATAATACACACAACAGAATTTATATGTTTAGGGTCCTGTGTCCTGGTGGTAATACAATTTTGCCTCCCTTTCAGTAACAGGAAAACATTCCCCCATTTTGCTATGATGGTCTATCATGGCAGCTTGTCATGCTCACCAGCATGCCTGAGGACCCAGCTCTTTTGGACTCTGCCGTCTCCCTGCGATTAATAGTTGTGGCCAGTGTCATTGTCATCACCATCAGCCTCGTCCTCATGTACCACAATCTCCTCCTCCTCCAGTGGCAGCTCCTCATCCTCATCCTCCACTTCCTCCTCCATGGGACTTTGTCTATGTGGGTTTCCAACAGCTACAGGGCAGCCAACAAGATGCGTTAGCTGTTCTTCTTCCTCCACCATCCCTTGCAGCCTCAGCTGGATTGTGCGCTCTAATATAAGTATGAGGGGGATGACATTGTTGATGCTGCAGTTGTCCCTACTGACAAATCTGTTGGCCTCTACAACGGGCCTGAGTACATGACACACGTCCCTGATGAGCTGCCACTGCCTGACCTGGAAACAACACATGCTCCCTGCTGAGGCTGTCTGGTACATGACAAAATCATTCACAGCTTTCCACTGCTCGTACAGACGCTCGAGCATGTGCAAGGTGGAATTCCAGCAAGTTGGAACGTTAGGGATAAAGCAATGTAACGACAGGCAGTATATAATGGCTGAAATACAAGGACAGTCTTCTGGACATTGTCAGCACCTTCCACAAGCCAGTGTACTTTTTTTTTTATATTTCTTATTAAGCAGACAAAAATTTTAATTAAAAAAATAGCAATGAAAAAAATCCCCTTTGACTTTATGTGTCAAAGTGGAACAGGTGCTTCACCAATGTGTCACTCATTCAGAAAAACCTCCTGCTTCCCATCTATTACAAAGCTGGCAGCCTGCAGCCACCACTAGGGGGAGCTCAGTGCATAGGATTTTATGCAGTTTCTCTTGACTGAAATCTAAGTTTGCACTGAGCTCCCCCTAGTGGCAGGTGCCTGAAAATGCAGTGTTTTCACATCAGAATGAGAAGAAAGAGTTTAGCGCCGGGCCCCGTAGCAGTTATGTCTACCTCCATTAAAGGTACGCCACTGCCAATGGGCCCTCTCAGGGACCAGAGCCTGGATGTGACTGCCACCTCTGCAGCCAAAACCACTACACAGACTTTTGATACTACAGTGACCTTCCCCTTTAACATCTTTGCCTATATTCTTTTTTTTCCCATTCTCACGTCACGGGATTTATTTTAGTTTTGTGTTTACACATTTGTTTGGATGCCATGTTTATCTCTGTGTTTTGCCTTCGTTCGGGTCAACGTCAGGTTAATCCGCCGCAAGACCGGCAATTTATTACGTACTGTGCTTCACTTTGACCACTGTTTCCTGCACAAAGCTTATCTGCAAAAGGCCTCGGATTTTAACCATTTCCTCTTTACCGTGAGATTTTTGTTTTTGTTATTTGGTTGTTTTTTTGTCTTGTTTTCGCTCCGGATATATTTAGCATTCTCCCGGAGAAATCCTTCTTAAAATTAGATTTGTTTGCATGAGGCCGACTCGTTTCACTGAAGGGTAATCTTCTGAGTCTTTTTTTTTTTTTTTTTCGAGGAATTTGCAATCAGATGCTGAGGATGGGGATGTTTGGAGAAGAAACAATTTAGCCAACAATATATTTTCTGCTATTTTTAGAATCTGCGGGGCCTCCCGACCTCAGTCCTCGGAAGACCACCTCACTGGTGTTGTGAGACCTTCAGTCGTATTGCATACATGGATAAATGTTTTACAGTCTCCGCATTGATGGGATCTGGAATATCATACAGTCCAGGGCTGAAATACATTATAACAGTCCTCGGGATAGGGGGAATCATAGGCATTTATCGAATATCCAGAGGATTTGCGGAGGCCTGGAATTGGCCAATAGGAGTCACCAGAACCCACATTTTCAGCCATTTCGATATGTAATAAACACTTTGGAAGATGGGAATATCCCTTTAAGGAGGCCATGACTCTTAAAGGGCATCTGTCAGCCGCTTTGTCCCTATGACACCGGCTGACCTGTTACATGTGCACTTGGAAGCTGAAGGCATCTGGGTTGGTCCCATGTTCATATGTGCCCTCATTACGGAGAAAAATGAAGTTTTGATATATGCAAATGAGCCTCTAGGAGCAACGGGGGCGTTACCATTACACCTAGAGGCTCTGCTCTCACTGCAACTGCTGCGTCCTCTGCACTTTGATTGACAGGGCCAGGTGTGATCACGTTTACACTGCCTGGCTCTGTCAATCAAAGTGGAGATGGTGTGACAGTTGCAGAAAAAGTGGAGCCTCTAGGTGTAACGGCAACGCCCCCGTTGCTCCTAGAGGCTCATTTGCATATATTACAACATAATTTCTCAGCAATGCGGGCACATAGGAACATGGGACCAACACAGATGCCTTCAGCTGCCAAGTGCACAATAAACAGGTCAGCCGGTGTCATAGGGACTAATCTGCTGACAGATGCCCTTTAAAGGGATTGTCCACTCTGAATATGCAGGTCCCCCTTTAACTGGCTGTGGCTTGCATCTCACAACCTCTATGGTCATCTTTTATTACTGGAAAGTCTTCCAAATTTTGATATGAAGCATTGCATTCAAAAGCTCAGTGGACCCAATGCAACATCTGAAATAGTCCCCCCCCACCTACCATGTCACATTTATAGTACAGTTGTTCCTGGGGTTTTTAAAAAGGGTTATACAGGTTTAGAAAAACATGGCTGCCTTCCTCCAAAAGTAGCGCCACACCTGTCCACAGGTTGTGTTTGGTATTGCAGTGTAGCCTCATTTATCTCAATGGAGCTGGGCTGCCATACCAGACACAACCCACGGTGTGGCGCTGTTTCTGAAAGGAAGCAGTCATGTTTTTCTAATTCTGTACATCTTTCATCTGCAGAGAGGGATGACTTGACTGATCGCTTTAAAGTGAATATTTCATGTATTTCTAGTAAAGTGTTACTCGTTAGAGGTCAGTCTGTAGAAGGGAAATAATGTGCTTATTTTGTTTGTTACATTTTTTGTAGATATTTGTTTCTTTTTTAAAAAATTTTTCCCGGAGGAGGCCATATTGGAAACATACACTTTTGTCCTGTCTGTGTCGACGGTACAGCAGGGTGTCAGCTTTTTGGCTGCTGCAATGAATCGGAGTCAATTGACCGAGAATTTTTAATTTATTTATTTTATGCACTTATATAGCGCTACTATATTCCGCAGAATTTTACAGACATTAGCATCCAACTGTCCCCGATGGGGCTCACAATCTGTTCCCTATCAGTATGTGTTTGGAGTGTGGGAGGAAACCGGAGAACCCGGAGGAAACCCACATAAACATGGGGAGAACATACAAACTCCATGCAGATGTTTTCATGCATTATTGCAGTCTCCAGGAAGTGATGGAGTATGGCTCCTCCCCCAGAGACCATGGCGTGACAGCGGAGCTGCATACAGAGTTGTATTTTTGTGTATAATGTTGCTACCCTGCATTATCTAGACTTCCAGCAATACAATAGACTTTACTGTCATTAACTCTTCCAGCCCTTTAATGATAATGAGATGTCTCTGCTCATTCTGTTGCAGTCCATACAGTAAAGCTGACAAGTGAGTTAGAGGGAGCAAAAATTGTCAGCCTATTGTCTGCTCTAGTGCAATTTATCAAATTGTCTGACCAATGAGTAGAATATAGCCTATACTATGAACTCCCCCACCAAAAGAGACTTTTGGGGAGCCACTTACTGGCACTGTCAGCCAGTGACAGGTCCTTTGTATGAAGTCCGTGAGTTACAATGGAAATGAAAATGTAGAGCAGAGTGCGAGCACATGTGGAATGATAAAAATAGCTCTGGAATTGTCTCCGATATGGAAGTCAGGAGTGAGGTAGATGGTGGGAGGACTGGGGAAAGAGGAAGTCGTGTAACAGCATGGGGCTGTCTGTACTGCAAGGAAAACAGAAAATGCCCGAAACAGCAGCCGAAATATGCGCCGCACACTTGTCAAATATTTGAGGAATACAAATCTCTTCCGTTTGAAAACACTCGTCTTACTGTTTTTGCATATTCTTCGCTACTGGAGCATTCCAGTCCTTGTCGAAAAAACCAGACCGGACGGTGGTTCGTGCGTCGTTGTGGTCACGGGAACAAATGGCCTTGGCATCCACACTGTGATGCTTCTTAAAGGGGTTATCCCAAGATTAATGTAAAAAAAAAAAAAAAAAGTCAGACATCATATAGGACATGACAATCTCTTTCTAGCAAAGCTAGAACCTGCTCTGTACCTCACATGGATCCAGAGATCAACACATTCACTGCTCCAATTGGTCTGTTAGATTCTCCTTAGCCTGGAAGCTCAGGGGCGTGTCCATTCTGCTGCAACTCTCTACCTATCACAGCTCTGGAGAAAGTTGAAGGATGGAACTGAGCATGTGTGTCTCCCTCAGTGAGGTGGACAGATAAATAAGAAAAAGCACAAACTGCAGGTGGCGCTATACAGATAAATTTTATTAAATAACTCAATGGCTGTACAAAATTTTGAATTACATGCAATTACAAAGGTATTCAGGTCCAGGCGCTGGTTTGAAAACTGCAGAATATTTTTCATTGGACAACCTCTTTAACCCCTTAAGGACACATGACGTACCGGTACGGCATGTTTCCCGAGTCCTTAAGGACACATGACGTACCGGTACGTCATGGCTTTAAATAGCGATGCCGGCGCCGCGGGGGTTAATCGGAACGGGATGCCGGCTGAAATCATTCAGCCGGCATCCTGTAACAATGCAGGGGGGGGTCATTTGACCCCCCCGCATCGACGATCGCAGAAAACCGCAGGTCAATTCAGACCTGCGGTTTTCTGCGTTTCCGGTCCATTCGGGTGTCCTGTGACCCGATGAACCGGAAAAAGACTGCGATCGGTGGCGTAATTTTACACCACCAATCGCAGTCCGAGGATTTGCAGAGGCGGAGCTGGCCCTGGTGCTGAACGCCGCTGTCCAGGGTGCTGATTGGTGCAGGGGAGAGAGGCGCGAGATTCAAACTTCCTGCGCTCCTCTCTCCCCTCCTCTTCCTGTCCAGCACCCTGACCGTGCAGCATCGTCCAGCACCAGCTCCTGTGTCCCCCTAATCGGCATCCATCACCCTCCTGCACCCATCGCCACCCAGGTAGGTTAGGGTCAGTGAGGGAGAGGCACCTTTAGGCAGGGATAGAAGGGAAAAGTTAGAGAAAAAAAAAAAAAAAAAAAAAAAAAAAAAAAAAAAGCACATTTATTCCAAACTTTTTTGTTTCAGCTACCAGACCCCCCCTGCCACTTGCCCCCCCCCCGCATCCCCCCCCACCACCAGCCCCCCCCCCCCCAACCCCCCCCCCCCCCCACCAGACCCTTCCCCCACCACCACTTTTTTTTTTCTGCGTGCGCTGACTGGCCGGCACTTTTTAGCGTCCGTCCACTGTTAGCGCATCGCCCGCCCCACCACCCCACCGACCGCTGATCAGCGTTGAACCGCTGATCAGCAAGTTTGAACTTTTTTTTTTTTTTTTTTTCTAACACTTGCCCATTTTTTTTGCCTGGACTTTTTAGTACGTGAACACCCGTGCCCCCACACACACGCACATAGAATAAAGGTTTACACGCACGCACATACACACGCACACACACACACCCATGGCCCGCCGGGTGTTCTCGGCCGAGGAGGCATATGCCCAGATTGCCTCCGACTCTGAGAGCCCCAGTGAGGATGAGGATGACCCCACGTTCCTTTTGTCATCCGCATCCTCCTCATCATCATCGGATGACGATGAGCCACCAAGGCAGCGGAGACGCCGCCAGGCGGAGCCAGGGGCCACACATGCTAGGGATCCTGTGGCCCACCCTAGTACGAGCCGCCCTGGGGTTCGTACTGGTTTCCCGGCCCACCAAATAAGTTCACCGGAGCCCCCTGCCGATGAACTTAGCTGGTGTCCCCCAGTGGACTTTGAGCCTGAGATTCCGGATTTCGCTGGCAATCCTGGAATCCAGATTCCCACAGTGGGGTTTACTGAAATAGACTTTTTTAGTTTTTTTTTCAGTAACCCACTGGTGAATCTGATGGTGGAGCAGACGAATCTGTACGCCCAACAGTTCGTCGCTCAAAACCCGGGCTCATTTTTGGCTAGACCCGGTGGCTGGACGCCGGTCAGTGCAGCCGAGATGAGGACATTTTGGGGCCTCGTGCTGCATATGGGTCTAGTGCAAAAACCCAGTGTCAGGCAATACTGGAGTGGGGACGTCCTATACCAGACCCCACTGTACAGTATGGTCATGACACGCTCCCGGTTTGAGGCCATCCGGAAATGTCTGCATTATTCCGATAATGCAGCATGTCCCCCCCGAAGTGATCCTGCCTATGACCGGCTGTACAAGATACGGCCGGTCATCGATCACTTTGGGGCCACATTTCAGCAGGCCTACGTACCTGGAAGGGAGGTCGCGGTTGATGAGTCTCTCGTTGCGTTCAAGGGGAGACTCAGTTTCCGCCAATACATTCCCACAAAGCGGGCGAGGTATGGCGTGAAGCTATACAAAATTTGTGAGAGTACCTCAGGGTACACTTACAAATTTCGTGTGTACGAGGGGCGAGATTCCCGGATTCAACCACCAGAATGTCCCCCCACTCTGGGTGTTACCGGGAAACTCGTGTGGGACCTTATGTACCCACTGCTGGATAAGGGTTACCACTTGTACGTGGACAACTTTTATACCAGCATTCCCTTGTTCAGGTCCCTTGCCGCCAGATCCACGTTCGCTTGTGGGACCGTGCGGAAAAATCAACGCGGCCTCCCTGCCCACCCCCTCCAGGTACCTATCCCCAGGGGTGAGACCCGTGCCCTTACCAGTGGAAGCCTGTTGCTGGTCAGGTATAAGGACAAGAGGGATGTCCTTATGCTGTCCACAATCCACGGTAACAGCACCACCCCAGTCTCTGTGCGAGGTACCACGGCAACGGTCCTCAAGCCCGATTGTATCGTCGACTACAATCGGTATATGGGAGGAGTTGATCTCTCTGATCAAGTCCTCAAGCCATATAATGCCATGCGCAAAACCCGGGCATGGTACAAAAAAGTTGCGGTCTACATGGTGCAGGTTGCCATGTACAACTCTTTTGTACTATCCCGAAGCGCTGGCAGCACAGGGACATTCCTCCAATTCTATGAGGCAGTCCTCAAAGACCTGATCTTTTCGGACCGGGAAAGAGCAGGCCGGAGTACCTCGGGAACTGGAGGCGCCCGGATCGTCCCTGGCCAACACTTTCCAGGTGTGGTCCCCCATACTGGAAAGAAGGGACGAACCCAAAAAAGATGCAGAGTGTGTCACAAGAGGGGGATACGGAAGGACACCACTACTCAGTGTGACACTTGCCCCGATCATCCGGGCCTCTGCGTTATCGATTGCTTCAGGGAGTATCACACTTCCATGGAGTACTAAATTTTTATAATCTCCAACAGTCCCCTAGAGAACATAAAACACTATGTCTCTCAGACTTTGGAGACACAGAAACAATTTTTTTTCCCCAAAAAAATATTAGTTTTAGTGCAGGCTTCCTCAAACTGCGGCCCTCCAGATGTTGTAAAACTATAACTCCCAGCATGCCCAGACAACCTACAGCCATCATCAGGGCATGGTGGGAATTGTAGTTTTACAACATCTGGAGGGCCGCAGTTTTAGGATGCCTGCTTAGTGTCTCCAAAGTCTGAGAGCCATACATATTGGGCATCGTCGCGTGCGTAAAAGTCGTCGCTATAAAAATAACATTTGACCAAACCCCTCGGATGAACGGTGTTAAAAATATAAAATAAAAACGGTGCCAAAACACCCATTTTTGGGCAAAATTTCCATTTGAATCCTTTTTTTCCAGTAATAAAGCAAGGGTTAACAGCCAAAAAAAACTCAATATTTATGGCCCTGATTCTGTAGTTTGCAGAAACACCCCATATGTGGTCGTAAATGGCTATATAGCCGCGCGGCAGGGCATAGAACGAAGGGAACTCCATATGGTTTCTGGAAGGCAGATTTTGATGGACAGTTTTTTTTTTTGACACCATGTCCCATTAGAAGCCCCCCCTGATGTAGCCTAGACTAGAAACTCCAAAAAAGTGACCCCATCTAAGAAACTACACCCCTCAAGGTATTCAAAAGTTACTTTATAAACTTTGTTAACCCTTTAGGTGTTCCACAAAACTAAATAGCAAATGTAGAAAAACTTTAGAATTTTATTTTTTTGTTACCTTGACTCAAAAAAGTGTAATATAGAGCAACCAAAAATCATATTTACCCCTAAAATAGTACCAAAACAACAACCACCTTATCCCATAGTTTCCTAGATGGGGTCACTTTTATGGAGTTTCTACTCTAGGGGTGCATCAGGGGGCTTGAAAAGGGTACATGGTGTAAATAAACCAGTCCAGCAAAATCTGCCTTCCAAAAACCGTATGGCGTTCCCCTTCTTCTATGTCCTGCCGTTTAGCCAAATAGTAGTTTACGACCACATTTGGGGTGTTTCTGCAAACTACAGAATCAGGGCAACCCATTTTGAGTTTTGTTTGGCTGTTAACCCATTTTTTTCAGTAATAAAGTAAGGGTTAAAATGGAAAATTTTCCAAAAAATAGAAATTTCTAAATTGTTTCTCCATCTGCCATTAACTCTTGTGGAACACCTAAAGGGTTAACAAAGTTTGTAAACCCAGTTTTGAATACCTTGAGGGGTGTACTTTCTTAGATGGAGTCACTTTTTTGAAATTTTTATTCTAGGGGTGCAACAGGGGGCTTCAAATGGGACATGGTATAAACAAAACCAGTCGTGCCAAATCTGCCTTCCAAAACCCATATGGTGTTCCCCTCCTTCTATGTCCTCCCGTTCGGCCAAACAGTAGTTTACGACCACATATGGGGTGTTTTTGCAAACTACAGAATCAGGGCAACCCATTTTGAGTTTTGTTTGGCAGTTAACCCTTGTTTTACTCCTGGAAAAAATTTATTATATTGGAAAATTTTCCAAAAAATAGAAATTTCTAAATTGTTTCTCCATCTGCCAATAACTCTTGTGGAACACCTAAAGGGTTAACAAAGTTTGTAAACCCAGTTTTGAATACCTTGAGGGGTGTACTTTCTTAGATGGAGTCACTTTTTTGAAATTTCTATTCATGGGGTGCAACAGGGGGCTTCAAATGGGACATGGTATAAACAAAACCAGTCCTGCAAAATCTGCCTTCCAAAACCCATATGGCGTTCCCCTCTTTCTACGTGCTCCCGTTTGGCCAAACAGTAGTTTACGACCACATATGGGGTGTTTTTGCAAACTACAGAATCAGGGCAACCCATATTGAGTTTTGTTTGGCTGTTAATCCCTTTTTTATTGCTGGAAAAAATGGGTTAAAATGGAAAATTTTCCAAAAAATAGAAATTTCTAAATTGTTTCTCCATCTGCCATTAACTCTTGTGGAACACCTAAAGGGTTAACAAAGTTTGTAAACCCAGTTTTGAATACCTTGAGGGGTGTACTTTCTTAGATGGAGTCACTTTTTTGAAATTTTTATTCTAGGGGTACAACAGGGGGCTTCAAATGGGACATGGTATAAACAAAACCAGTCGTGCCAAATCTGCCTTCCAAAACCCATATGGTGTTCCCCTCCTTCTATGTCCTCCCGTTCGGCC
The DNA here is from genome assembly GCF_014858855.1 of Bufo gargarizans. Classification (NCBI taxonomy): domain Eukaryota; kingdom Metazoa; phylum Chordata; class Amphibia; order Anura; family Bufonidae; genus Bufo; species Bufo gargarizans. Next base: position 729,683,016 of record NC_058080.1, read on the forward strand.
AAACAGTAGTTTACGACCAGATATGGGGTGTTTTTGCAAACTACAGAATCAGGGCAACCCATTTTGAGTTTTGTTTGGCAGTTAACCCTTGTTTTACTCCTGGAAAAAATTGATTATATTGGAAAATTTTCCAAAAAATAGAAATTTCTAAATTGTTTCTCCATCTGCCAATAACTCTTGTGGAACACCTAAAGGGTTAACAAAGTTTGTAAACCCAGTTTTGAATACCTTGAGGGGTGTACTTTCTTAGATGGAGTCACTTTTTTGAAATTTCTATTCTAGGGGTGCAACAGGGGGCTTCAAATGGGACATGGTATAAACAAAACCAGTCCTGCAAAATCTGCCTTCCAAAACCCATATGGCGTTCCCCTCTTTCTACGTGCTCCCGTTTGGCCAAACAGTAGTTTACGACCACATATGGGGTGTTTCTGCAAACTACAGAATCAGGGCAACCCATTTTGAGTTTTGTTTGGCAGTTAACCCTTGTTTTTTTCCTGGAAAAAATTTATTATATTGGAAAATTTTCCAAAAAATCTAAATTCTAAAAATGTATGTCCATTTGCCATGAAGTGTTGTGGAAGACCTAAAGGGTTAACAAAGTTTGTAAAAACAGTTTTGAATACCTTGAGGGGTGTAGTTTCTAGAATGGGGTCATTTTTGGGTGGTTTCTATTATGTAAGCCTCACAAAGTGACTTCAAACCTGAACTGGTCCATAAAAAGTGGGATTTTGAAGATTTCTGAAAATTTCAAAATTTGCTTCTAAACTTCTAAGCCTTGTAACATCCCCAAAAAATAAAATATCATTCCCAAAATGCTACAAACATGAAGTAGACATATGGGGAATGTAAAGTCATCACACTTTTTGGGGGTATTACTATGTATTACAGAAGTAGAGAAACTGAAACTTTGAAATTTGCAAATTTTTCAAAATTTTTGGTAAATATGGTATTTTTTTATGCAAAAAAATTAACTTTTTTGACCCAATTTTAGCAGTGTCATGAAGTACAATATGCGACGAAAAAACAATCTCAGAACGGCCTGGGTAAGTCAAAGCGTTTTAAAGTTATCAGCACTTAAAGTGACAGTGGTCAGATTTGCAAAAAATGGCCTGGTCCTTAAGGTGAAATAGGGCTGTGTCCTTAAGGGGTTAAATACTTGGTGTTTTCAGTATCATGTCTATTATAAGGTGCAAGATCTCGAACGGAAACTATGAGCTGGCTTCTCATGTATTCGACTGTATTTCTTTCTTTCATCATAGTCCTAAAGTTATTTATATAAAAAGTTGCCCCTAATGTCTATAAACACTGGGGTAGAACACTCCTTAAAGGGGTCATCCAAGATTGTTAAATGCTGCCACCCTTGTCCATGGGTTGTGTCTGGAATTACAGCTCTATTGAAGTGAAGGGGTTCAACTGCAACCTGTGGACAGGTGTGACACTGTTTTGGAAGAAAGCAGTCATGTTAACCCTCTTTACTGAGCTGTTGTACCCCAGTTGGGTACAGTGGGTAGACAATTTTTATAAAATTTTCTGGACCATAATCCTATGCAACCTCTGCCATACTGTAGTGAGGGTCATGGAGTTCTCTTGGTCTGCATAGGCCATCCATGCTGCCCAGGAGAGTTTCTTTTGGCACATTGTGGGGAGGTGACAACTGTTTTGTCACTTTTTTGCCTGATGTGCCCCTGGTCAGAGCTGGATCAAACTGGTGGTGGTGGCTGGGTAAAATATTTTGGTGGTGCCCTTCTTCAAAGTAACAGCATTGTATAATTGATTGATAGTTTACCAGCATAGTATTTGGTAGAATCTACTGATGTCATTTAGGTATGGCCACAACCTAACATGTATGGCCCTGGCCAGAGCTGGATCAAAGTTGGTGGTGGCCCCTGGGCAAAATATTTTGGTGGGGCCCTTCTTCAAAGTAACAGCATTGTATAATTCATGGATAATTTACCAGCATTAGATAAGGTTTGGCAGAACCTACTGATGTCATTAGGTATGGCCACAATCTAAAGTGTATGGTGGAACAAGTAATGTCCATATTGGTTTTCACCCAAAGATTCTCACATGTGATGGTTGGGAGTTCTGGTGGGACTGTACCTACATAAGTTTCACTTGTCATCAAGGATGTCAGTTATAATGGCAGCCATATTAGTTCCCCCTAAAAAGATTCTTTAGTGAAGACACCTAACTAACAGTCCCCTATTTACAGGGACTGTCTCTTGTTTTTAGAAAGAGTCCTGGCAAATTTGGGCTGTCCCAGACCGAAAATGAATGTGGCTTATGTAAGCCTCACCCAAGAGTGGGTGATACCAGGAAGACATTGGGATGTTTCTGGGGGTGGGGCTTACATGCCCCTATTTTAAGTATGAGGCTGTCATAATACATTTGTCTCGTGCATGTTGTCATGGATGTCACTGATAATGGCGGCCATATTAGTTTTTCCCCAAAGATTCTTGGATTCGACTGTCACATTACATACAGTATGCCTCATGTCTGTTGAGGATGTCCATGATAGGCAGCCATATTTTTTTTCACTCAAAGATTCTCTGGTAAGACTGTTGCCTTAGATGTGATGTGAGGGATGTGGATACTCATGGCAGCCATATTGTTTTTTTTAACCAAAGAACCTCTAGTAAGAGTGTAACTTTACATTTTATGCCAGGGATGGGAGTACTAAAGGATGCTATATTGATTTCCATCCAAAGATTCCCTGGCGGGTCAGTTATTTGACATATGATTGGAGTCGGGAAGGAATTTTTTCCCCCTAAAATGAGGAAAATTGGCTTTTGCCTCCGTTTTTTTTTTTTGCTTTCCTCTGGATCAACTTGCAGGATAATAGGCTGAACAGGATGGACAAATGTCTGTTTTCAGACTTATAAACTATTGAGGTCATTTATGAAACTGGTGTAAAGTAGAACTGGCTTAGTTGCCCATAACAACCAATCAGATTCCAGCTTTCATTTTTGACAGCTCCTTTGGAAAATGAAAGGTGGAATCTGATTGGTTGCTATGGGCAACTAAGCCAGTTCTATTTTACACCAGTTTGATAAATGACCCCATATGTTACTAAGATGTCAACGACTGAAGATCGTAATCGTAGACATATTGGTTTTTACCCAGAGATTCTATGATAGGATTGGCTCTTTATATATGATGTCAGGGATGGGAGCACTAAAGGCGGTCATGTTTTATTTCACCCAAAGTTTCTCTGGTGGACCAGTCACTGTACATATGATGTCAGAGAGTAGAGTATAAACGGCAGCCATATTAGTTTTTACCAAAAGATTCTCTGGTGGGATTGTTACCTATTTTCTTCGGGGTGGAGGTACCAATGGGGGCCATATTGGTTTTACCCAAAGCTTCTCTGGTATGACTATAACTCTAAATTTGATGTTAGTAAATTTGATGTTAAAGATGGGAGAAACAATAGTGGCAATATTAGTCTTTACTGAAAATTTCTCTGATGAGATCATTAGTGGGGCTGCTGGGGCAAGGAGTAGATTGAGAGGTGAGACTTTATTGGTGATAAAATGCAACACGTTTCGGGATTGAACTGATCACTTCATCAGGCAAGATAAACCATCTATTTGTATCTTGCCTCACGAAGGGATCAGTTTGACTCCCATTTTTCTCTTATTGGATCCAGTGATGGTCCAGGACCTCATCACCGGAGGTGCAGCGTGCAGCCACGGGCTCGTCTACACTCGTCAAGCGCTATAGGCACAAGGTTAGCGGCCCATACTGTGGGGCAACGTTTTTTACCTAACAGTGCCGGCACATTACGCTCTTCTGTTTTCTTTTAATGGTACAATATATGATGTCAGGATTGGGAATACTAAAGGCGGCCCTGTGGATTTTTGCCCAAATATTCTCTGGTGGAACAAACCCTGTAGAGTAACAATAGCAGCCATATAGTTTTTTTACCAAAATATTCTCTGGTGGGATTGTTACCTTACATATTTTCTCAGGGGTGGAAGTAACAATAGTGACCATGCTGGTTTCACCTAAAGCTTCTCTGGTATGAGTCCTCTTGATGTTAGAGATGAATGGAGTCCATATTAGTTTTTACCCAAAAAATTCTGTGATGGGATTGTCTCTTTTTATGTGATGTCAGGGGTGGGAGTACTAATGGCAGCCATGTTGATTTACACCCAAATATTCTCTGGTGGGACAGACACTGTACATATGATGTCAGGGATGGGCTATTAATTGTATCCATGTTGGTTGTTATCCAGAGGGACTCTGACTTCACATAGATGGTAGTATATGGATTGCGTTAGTGACTTTTGTTATCAGTAGTCATATCGACCGGTGCATAATAAGACTGATCCTCAGACAAAATTAGGTTCACGACTTCCGGTTCCGGCGCTGGGATGCGTGCAGCGGAGTGAGGGAGCTCCGGCCACCGCTCGTCTAAAATATCGCCTCCTTCCCTCCATACTGACGGGGGAGGCTAGTTGATCGGCGCCCAGAACCCCTATTTGATCATAAGGACCGGTACATGGAGCGGTACCTTTTAAGAAGTTGCGGGCAGAAAGTGATAACAACGGGCAGAGCGGGAAGACCACTGCGCAATATGGCGGACACGTGCACTTCTTCCCCAGTGGAGATGCCGGAGATGCAAGAAGGGGGTGAGTCATCTCTGCTGACTTCTAATACAGCAGCACCCCTCTCCGTGGACTATAAAACTATCGACTACAATACATTAGCCATAGAGGTGGCTACTCACCTTGCCCCAGACATTAGAGACACGCTGGCCAAGACCTTATCAGCGTCCCTTCAGCAAATACATGAAGCTATTGCACAGCATGATAATAAGCTGGAAGAGTTGGAGCAGAGAACCTTGTCTCTAGAGGCAGATAATGTAAAATCTGCTCGTACTATAAATGATCTCACCAAGCAAAATATGGTGCTGTTGGACCGAGTGGAAGATTTAGAGAACCGGTCCAGACCGAACAATTTGCGTCTTTTGGGGCTACCTGAATCTATTAAATCACAGTCTCTGAAGGGCCTCTGTGAATTTGACCTTCCTAGGGCACTGGGACTGGAGGGCTGCCACAAAGTGGAAAGGGCACATCGGATTGGGCCTCAGACAGAACAACACCCGAACGGTTCTCAAAGCTCAAATAACACATCATTGAGGCCTCGTCAGGTGATTGTGAAATTCCTGGACTATTGTGACAAGGAGGCCATCCTGAGAGCATTCAGGACCAGGAAGAGCCCACTTAAAATCATGGGTCACGCGGTTCTTATATTTGCCGATTATTCAACAGCTGTGGCTAAAAAGAGGAGAGAATTCAGCCAAGTATGCTCTATGCTTTATAAAAGGCAAATAAAATTCCAACTCATGTACCCGGCAAAACTTCGTGTTACGCACGCGGATGGATCCACTATTATATTCCATGAACCGTCAGCGGCGGAAGAAATGATGGACTCTCTGCAAAGACGTCACATTGAGAGGGATGCGGAACGGAGAAGTAGAGGAGAATCGCCACATCAAAGACGGTCAGAGGGGGAGCGACACAGAATGGAAACCAGCCAAGAGGGTGCAGTTAGGCCGCGGACGTCAGCGGTCCCCTGGAAGAGGTGACCCGATGAACTCGAGGCGTTGACCGCATGATAACCTAGAGGAGGCTTGAGAAGACTTTGATATCCTTTTGTATGTTAAGGAGTGTGTTACAGAGTTAAAGCAGCGAGTTTATAGCCGTGGCAGGCGTGGACACCTTGATATACTACGGGAAATGGGGTGGACAATGATTCATGTCTCCTGTTCAAGGGGAAGTTTTATGTTACATATTTCCTGCTGGGAGATATTATTTTTTGTATGTTTCTGTTAAGTAACATCGCAAGTAAATGGGGTTGGGAGGAAATGGGGCCTAACAAGGGCGTTCAGTGAGGCGGGCCGTGGCCGTAACCCAGAAAAAAGGAAGTTCTATTATCTTACGTAGATTCAGTTGGTTGCTGCTCTAACTGAAGGGGCAACTTTTTTGGGGAGGGGAAACAGTTGGGGTCCATTTAAAGGGATAGTAGGGGATACTACTACTACCTTCTCTTTATTTTGTATTTTATATTCTCTGGATGTCCTGAGGGGATTAGGTTACGGATAGTGTTCTGAAAACAAACCAATATGAAAATTATTTCTTGGAACATTAAGGGTTTGAGAGCGCCACAAAAGAGGTGGATGATCCTCAGACACCTTAAAAAGCTGAAACCAGATGTTGTTCTTTTGCAGGAGACCCACCTGAAGGAAGGAGATTTTGATAGAATGAGGAAACTGTGGGTAGGGACAGTGATAGGAGCTCCGTCACAGGATAGAAAGGCAGGGGTGCTAATTCTGATTAGTAAAAACTTGAATAGTTCAGTTGTACGACAATCAGCGGATCCCATGGGCAGATGGGCACAAGTGCTCTTACAGGTTCAGGATTCTCAGTATAGTATATATAATATATATGGCCCAAACTCGAATAATGGAGCCTTTTTCCGAGACATGGAGGCGACCCTCCTGGGGGATTCATGCCTGAATAAAATTGTGGGGGGGGGGACTTCAATTCTGTAGTTAGAGGGCTAGAAGACAGGAGAAGGGCAGGAGATAGAGTAGGGATGGACGGACCTCAGGACCGTGTACTACAGCCTTTATTGAGTGGAGTGGGACTGGATGACCCTTGGCGCAAGCTATACCCTGATGATAGAAGTTATACCTTTTATTCTAGTCTTCTTGGTCCCGTATCGATTATATTTTTCTGTCTCATTCTTTGATGCACAGGGTGGAGGGCGCTGAGATTGGGGACATTGTTATCTCCGATCACGCAACAGTATCCCTATCACTAATAGATACTTACCCAAGAGGGCCAGATTACATTTGGCGTTTCCCCTCCAACTTGTGCGCGAAGGAAGAGTTTGTAGAGAAACTGGGAATTTGGTGGGAAGAATATAAGTCGGACAACGAGGTGTATATGTCTGAACCAGGCCTGTTTTGGAATGCGTCAAAGGTGGTCATGCGTGGAAAAATCATGGGGTATGTTAATGGAATAAAAAAAAAGGCTCGTCATTCATTCAATTTAGCGAGTCAAAAAGTCAGAGATGCTTACCTTAACTTCACGACTGATCCTTCTGAAGACAATAAAAAGAGGTGGCTTACGGAAAGGCAAACGTTTGAGAAATGTGTAGGTGACTTGGAGTCTTTGAGACGCTCGGAGATGGAAGCTAAGTTTTTCAGGCATGGGAATAAATCAGGAAAACTCCTGGCGAATTTGGCTAAGGGAATGAGACCCCCTCAATATATCGCATGCCTGAAAAACTCGGAGGGTGGGGTGGTACACGACCCCGCGGAAATTAATAATATTGTGGGAAAATATTATGAGGCCCTGTATAGAGATGGGGGACAATGTGACCTGACGGATACTCTCTTGGACAAGGTTGACTTACCTAAGCTGACGGCTGAACAACTCCAAATGTTAAATGCAGAAATCTCGGAACAAGAGATGCAGGGAGCCATTAAAAGACTGGGGAACTCGAAAGCACCAGGCCCGGATGGGTTCACTGGGGAGTACTTTAAAGCACTAATATCTCAGATTTCACCGGTCTTATTAGAGGTCTTTGATGGAGTCCTCAAGGGGAATATGCCTTTAGATAGGGATAACATGTCATACATCAAACTACTGTCCAAACCAGGAAAGGATCCCCTATTGCCTGGGTCGTACAGACCGATATCGCTGATCAATGTCGACGCAAAGCTAGTGGCCAAAATTGTAGCAGATCGCTTGGCCAGCCTGCTACCTGGTTTGATAGGCCAGGAGCAGGTGGGCTTTGTCCAGGGGAGATCGGCGGTAAAAAATATAAGGACGGTCCTGACGGTCCTTGACAGGGTTCACAATATGCCAGTGCAGGGGGAACACCCGGCCATGCTCACCATGGATGCTGAAAAAGCGTTTGATAATGTGCGGTGGGCATGGTTGGGTGCAGTCCTAGATAAAATGGGGTTCTCTGGAGCTTTCAGAAAATATCTTTCCCAAATGTACCACCATCCTAGAGCCAGGATTTATACCCAGGGGTTTTTGTCGGCGCCATTTATGTTGCAAAAAGGCACTCGACAGGGGTGCCCATTATCACCCCTCCTTTCGTTCAATATAGCGTTAGAGCCCCTCGCAAGGATATTGTGTAGCTCTAGAGTGTTTGAGGGTATTAAAGTAGGTGAGGCTCGGGTGAAAGCGGCACTATTTGCGGACGATGTTATACTTTTTATGGCAAATCCGAAAAAGCAATTAGAAAAAGTAATGAAGCTGCTAAAGGTTTTTGGTAGGTACTCAGGGTACGCAATTAACATGTCCAAATGCGAACTGTTACCCTTAGCGCAGGGAGATGATGGGGACTATATGAGATCCTCAGGCATAGGCACCGTGAAAGCGACAAAACAAATTACGTATCTAGGGATCAAGATTGGGAAGTCCCCGCATTCAATATATCAATTGAATTTTCCCCCATTATTTTCTAAAATAAAGTCTGATCTGGATAGATGGCAAAACCTGCCTCTCTCGTTAGTAGGGAGATGTCACCTGATCAAAATGATGGGAGTGGCAAAGTTGATGTATCCTCTCCAGACGATTCCAACTCTTCTGCGTCACGCGGATGTAACTGAAATGGAAAGTAGGTTTGTCAAATTTCTTTGGGGAGGGAAACGGGCGAGGATCTCTTTAAAAAAACTAAAGCTCAGGAGAGGTCATGGGGGTCTTAACTTCCCAGACTTACGGGGCTATAATTTGACATGTCTCAGCAGGCATATCATTGATTGGGCTAACGAATCAGCATACTACTCTAACTTGCATGTAGAACGCCAACTTGCGGCCCCTTGGAATTTGATGGCTTTGGTACATACAAAAGTATCTCAGCTTCCAGGGGTGGCGAGAAAATCATTGATATTGAGGGACACGATTATCGCATGGAAGAACATTAGGAAGTTGTTCGGCCTATCATTTCAGTTCTCTAAACACTTACCCATTAGGGGCAACCCTGCTTTTATTTCGGGAAACACAGAAAAGTCTTTTCAAACATGGGCTAACAAGGGGATAATTAAGATGGGAGACCTCTTCCATGAGAAGGAAGCCAGATGGGCGACGTTAAAGGAAGTAGAGGAAAGATGGGTTCTCCAAGGGCCGAATTCGTTCCCGTATTTGCAGGTTAGGAGTTATGTGAGAGGGTTGGTAAAAGACCTTTCTAAGGAATGGCAAAAGAACAAATTTGACTCCCTAATAAGCAATAAAAACAAGACTTCAATTTCCATGCTTTATAATACTCTTAGAGATTCTTGGGAGGAATCCCTAAGAGGGTCTTTATTCAAAAAATGGGGCATCCAGCTGAACATAAGGGATATTGGTCCGGTGGCTCTCTCGGGGCTTCAAGCTGTTTACAGGGCAGTCTCAAACGAAAAAATTAGAGAAACACAGTTCAAAATCTTGCACCATGCCATATATGGGTTCGACTGTCCGGTATCAACGGCTAAACCTGACAGACTCACAGCCTGTCCCAAGTGTGGGGTCCCAAAATCTGATCTGCTTCATGGACTATGGGAATGCCCCAAGATAGATATTTTTTGGACCCAAGTAGCTCAGTTATTGGAGCGCACGGGGTGTAACTACACACATCTAACGCCATCACTGGTGGTGCTTCAAGCAGATGAAAAAGGGACTGATGAAGTCAATGGGAACAGTGAGGAAAAGAAACTGACGATGTTAGCTCATATAGTAGTGTTGGAAGCGAAAAGGTGCTTGCTGACGAAGTGGTTGACTGCAGAGGTCCCTAGTTCGGATCTATTGATAACCCAGATCAGACGTATTTTTCAGATAGAATGGCAAAATGCTATTGCTAAAAAAGAAACCCTGGGAAAGAAGTTATATAAAACTTGGAAAAGGTTTATCCTGCAATACATTCCACATGCTGAATACTCCTCAGTAATGGGACCTTTTAAATATACAGAGTGGTATCTACAAGAAGACTTGAGGGATCGACTAGGAAATTTGAAAGTTTAAATGTTCCTCAGAAGTAGCCGGGACATCCAGAGAAGGGAGGGAGGGGGGGGGGTACAGGAGGGGTGGGGGGGGGAGAAACTAGAAAATATAGGTTTGTCATGTTTTCATCATTTATTTGGAAGAAAAGAAGTGTGAACCGATTGTTCTTCTGTATGCCTTATATGCATTTTACTTTACTGATGTATCGCATTGACATGATAACAATAAAGAATTGTTTAAAAAAATAAATAAAAATGAGGTTCACCTTTGGTGTATGCCTTAGAGGACAGGCCATGTCAGGCTGGGAGACATGTGGTGAGCTATGACTGGTGCTCGCCTGTCATCTCCAGTATGTCGCACGCTCCCACGGTTAATGAGTGAAGGAGCTGCTCACACGTCGTGTCATGGTCGCCGGCTATATCAGTAACGTTACGATGAGCTCATCTAGTGCTATAAATGGAAAGTTATGTGATGATCTGATCACACTAACCTTATGCTGTCCTCAAACCGTACTCTACACACAGCAGATGCCACCTTATCGTGGATTCATCCATACCGAGCAATGGCTGAGTGAGACCCCATGATTATGAGAACTGGGTCCTGTGTCCCCCGAATGTGGCAGAGGTCAACAATGCACCCCCCCCCCGCTCCACTCATCTCTGTATGACTTCTGGTAGAGATGAGCGAATCAAATCCCACAAAGTGCTTTGTGTCAGCGAATCGATTTAGCCTGAAATAGTATAAAAAACAAAAAAATTCAAACTTACCACCTCCATTTGCTCGCGACGGGCCGCCAGCCTCCATCTTGCTTGAAGATCTCGGCCGAAATCCCGTGCGGCGCGAGATTACCGTAATGACGTAATCTCGCGCCGCACAGGATTTCGCCCGAGATCTTCAAGCAAGATGGAGCCGGCCGGCCCGTCGTGGAGGCGGTAAGTTTGATAAAAAAAAAAATGTTATTGTTAATTTTACACTCAGATGCTGCGATCATGTATGAACGCGGAATCTGAGGGGTACAATAACGGAGGCGGCGCTATCGCCACTCCCTGTCATTGCACCCGCTACTTACAAAAAAAATTGTTACAAAGCAATTTTTTTGTTTAATTCGGTGAATCAACCGAATCGAACTTTTAAGAAATTTGCTCATCTCTAACTTCTGGAGATAGTCGAATGTTGTACTCAGCTGCTCAATGGCCCCTGGGAGTGTAGCCATAGGGGGTACAGAGGTAGCATTTGCAGGCAGACTGGTGCCTAAGGGGTCCGAAAGACACTAGTATTATAAAGGGCTCAAGGTAGGTAGGGGGCCCCGTTAGAGATTTTTAACTGGAGGCCAGCCGCTTAAAGGGCTTCTGTCACCCCACTAAACTGTTTTTTTTTTTGTTGTGTAATTATAATCCCTATACTGCGATTTATCCATACATAATGTGATTAATCATTTTGGTTCAGTAGATTTTGCTAAAAACTTACTTTTATAATATGTAGCAGCCGCATCCTCCTATCATAATGGCGCCCCCTCCACATGTTGATTGACAGGGCCAGGGAACGGGATCGTTCTCTGCTGGCCCTGTTTGCATTCAAAATCTCGCGCCTGCGCCGTACCTGTCTTCAATCGGCGCAGGCGCACTGAGAGGCGGACGCTCGCTCGGCCGCTCCATCCTCAATGCGCCTGCGCCGGGTGTAGATGTGACGTCATCGGCGCAGGCGCATTGAGGATGGAGCGGCCGCCTCTCAGTGCGCCTGCGCCGATTGAAGACAGATACGGCGCAGGCGCCAGATTTTGAATGCAAACAGGGCCAGCAGAGAACGATCCCGTTCCCTGGCCCTGTCAATCAACATGCGGAGGGGGCGTCATTATGATAGGAGGATGCGGCTGCTACCAGCAAGTAGCCGCCCTACTTGGTGGTAGACAGGTAATTTACATATTATAAAAGTACGTTTTTAGCAAAATCTACTGAACCAAAATGATTAATCACATTATGTATGGATAAATCGCAGTATAGGGATTATAACTACACAAAAAAAAAAAACTGTTTAGTGGGGTGACAGAAGCCCTTTAAATGATGCACCTCTGTTAAAATAGGGCATTGCTTAGGCGATTTGCTCACCAGCTGTGCCAGGCCCCTATATATTAATATGTAATTCATTTATACATTAGATTGGGACATGTTTGGGGATGAGGACATGACAAAGGTGGGTAAAACAATGGGCATCCTATTCTGATCTGCCTAGAAATGCTTATAGTTCAAGTCCTTCTCCAATGTCAAGTGGATTCTATAGTAACCAGAAGAACTGCGACACCTGTAGAATAGCGAGTGCAGCTCTGGAGTATAATACAGGATGTAACTCAGGATCAGTATAGGATAAGTAATGTATGTACACAGTGACTCCACCAACAGAATAGCGAGTGCAGCTCTGTAGGATAATACAGGATGTAACTCAGGATCAGTACAGGATAAGTAATGTACTGTATGTACACAGTGACTCCACCAACAGAATAGCGAGTGCAGCTCTGGAGTATAATACTACACTTTTGGCCTGGGACAGCTCATAGAGTCCCATGGCCTTCAGTATCACTCTTACGCTGACGACACACGAATCTACCTCTCTGGTCCAGACATAACCACCTTACTATCAAGAATCCCACAATGTCTATCTTCTATATCATCCTTCTTCGCCTTTCGCTTTCTAAAACTTAACATGGATAAAACAGAACTCATCATCTTTCCCTCATCTTGCTCAACCCCACCAACAGACCTATCTATCACGATCAATGGCTGCACACTATCCCTGGTCAACCAAGTCTGCTGCCTTGGAGTGACCTTGGATTCTGCCCTTTCCTTTCGACCGCACATCCAAGCCCTTTCCACTACCTGCTGCCTCCAACTCAAAAACATCTCCCACATCCGCGCTTTCCTCAACTTTGAATCTGCGAAAATGCTTGTACATGCCCTCATCATCTCCAGCCTAGACTACTGCAACATTCTCCTCTGTGGCCTTCCATCTAGCACTCTCGCACCCCTCCAATCAATCCTCAACTCTGCTGCCCGACTAATCCCCCTCTCACCCTATTACTCCTCTGCCTCTCCCCTCTGCCAATCCCTTCACTGGCTCCCCATTGCCCAGCGATTTAACTTCAAAGTACTAACAAATACATACAAGGCCGTCCATAACCTGTCCCCTCCCTACATCTCTGAGCTACTTTCCCGATACATCACCACACCCAATCTCCGATCCTCAGAAGACCTCCTTCTCTCCTCTCGTCTTATCACCTCTTCCCACAATCGCCTCCAAGATTTCTCCAGTGCATCCCCCACACTCTGGAACTCGCTACCCCAACATATCAGACTCTCACCTACAGTGGAATCCTTCAAAAGAAACCTGAAAACCCACCTCTTCAGACAAGCCTACAACCCGTGACCCTGCTGCCTCTATACCGCCATGACCAACTTCACCCGCACTTACTGTGTCCTTCTCCCATACCATGTAGATTGTAAGCCCTCACGGGCAGGACCCTCTCTCCTTCTGTACCAGTTTGTAACTCGTCTTGCTTACGATTAGTGCAATTGTCTGTTATGTATGTGCACCGCTTATCATATGTGCAGCGCTATGGAATGAATGGCGCTTTAATAATAAATAATAATGATAAAGGATGTAACTCAGGATCAGTACAGGCTGAGTGATGTACAATTAATACTAAAAGTCGCAGCAGAGTTTTGTGACCTTTTTATATGTTATGTTCTGGCTGCCTCCTGTTTTTATATAATTCCTACTATTCTTATAATTTACAGGGGGAGTTGGGATTATCTGATATATAACAGCAATGACTATATACGACATCCTCTGGGTTGCATTCTATCGCTGTGATTACGGCTCCCATACGAGGACCGTATGAGGAGTAGTTGGGCATGGGGCACAGTCCCGCTTGCAGCAGTCATATGGAGGCATTCTTCCATGTCAGGGTATTTATTTTATCCTGTGATCGATGGTCATCTACCAGAACAAATGAAGCACCTTGTAAGCAGCAGCTTTACACTTGTAGAGCTCAGTGTTTAACCAAGCATTCCTTCCCCGGGACAGACATATTTGTTTTTCAGGAATGTAATCTTCAGTGATAAATAGTGTTTGCTGAGCCAATTCCTCAGTACGAGAGGAACAATCCGCACTGACGGCTATATTGCCCGATAAATAGCTTCATCATATATTCAAGAGCTAAAAATGTACCTACACCGTAGCTGTAGGGGGTGCTGAGGCGGCAGTCTGACCAGGTCCTTGGTGCCACAGGTGGCCCAAAAGCCCCTCTGCCACAGAAGAAGACACCAGTATTATAAATGGCACATGGTAGCTGGAAGACCCTATTACAGATTTTGCATTGAAGCTTCAAGTTACCCCTCTGTGTATGAGGACAGTTCTACCCTTTTGGTTTTTGGGGCTCACATTCGCAGAAATGCTATAGCAAATTTCCGTATATCTGTTGCAGATTGTGGCGCAAAGGTTATTTGCGCCGCAATCTGAGATTTTCTCACCCTTTTCCGCCGCTCGTGTGTGGGCGGGGAAGGGCAGGCAGGCCCATCTCATTTATCATTTTCTACGTCTATCATAGGCATAGAAAATGGTCCAAATCTACGCAAGCAACGTGTAAAGTCTGCCGGCGCCTCTACATAACTGGATGGACCTCCAGCGCAGGAGGAAAGAAGACCGTTTTCTAAATCGCCGGTCTTCATAAATGCCCACCATTGTGTTTGATGATGGCATGAGCAAAAGGGGCAAATGAATTTAGGGTTTTCTACCACGCCATCCTTACCATATGTCAGTTTCCAACCTGGATGCTATTACATTGATACCAAGGGACGGTTGTGTTACCATTTGGGTATTGTACGGCACTACTATATTAGCAGTGCATGGTCATATTCAATAGATGCCATATCAGGGCACTGGACGTTGACCTTCTTTAGACACAGTTATTTGGGACGCATTGTAACTATACCTCATTTTCTTACTTGGAAGGAGCACCACGCTTATGCCTTGCCCAAGGTCTTCCACCAGTCATGTTCCTGAAAGCCAGGAGGAATGCCATTTAGACAGGAGAGGAATATTATTACATCCTCTCCCAACCCTTGCATACAGAGTACATTTATACATTATATTTTACTATCCGATCCTCAACACCTTGATGTCCACTATGAGGAGCATCCACGTAATACATAAAATGGATTTTTAAATTTTGCCTGCAAAATCAGTACATAGCCATCTTAATAACCGCTTCACTTTACAGGGATCCTCCTAATCGCCTCTTGGAAAATTTTATTTAATTTTGTCACGTTTATACACAATAAGGCTGGGTTCACACCTGAGCGTTTTACAGCGCGTTCCTACGCGCTGTAAAACGCTCAACAGGCAAGAACCAATGATTCCCTATGGCATGGTTCTCACCTGAGCATTTACAGCGTGTACGAACGCGCTGTAAAACGCCCTACGCCCCAAGAAGTACAGGAACTTCTTTGGGGTGTAATGCTTGGGGGTGAGCATACTCTGTATGCGCTATTTTATCTGGCGTTTACATACGCGGCTCCGGAACAAGCAAACGCCCATTGTCGCGCGTTCCCGGAAGTCTATGTGCGGGAACGCGCGACAATGGGCGTTTGCTTGTTCCGGAGCCGCGTATGTAAACGCCCGATAAAATCGAGCATACAGAGTACGCTCAGGTGTGAACCCAGCGTAACTGTGGTCATACCTTAAGCCTCTGCCTCCTCTGCTGAAGGGCGCTTCATAGGTGGCCTGGCACCCGAGATTTGTGACCTCCTAACAATTTTTAGCACTTTTACTGTATAATATAGTTTTTTGTTTGTTTTGGAGCTGGTATTTTGTCGCTGAATGTTGGTATTATCAGAGCACTCGAGGGCGGTATTGACTTAGGCATTATGTAGCACACCATACAGTATATTATATTGCAATGTATAATGGTGGCACTTTTTTTTTAGACAACCTTATGGAAGTGTTATTTGACCAAAATATGGCACTATTTTGGCACAGGACTGTATAGCGCTTATAATAAATTACAGTATGGTATATTTATTTGTAAACTGTATAAAAGTATACTTTTGTATATAGGGGGCACCAACAGAAAGTAATGTATAGGACACTCCGAAGAAAGGTCTGCCTTGATTTATTTTATACAGGTTGGTACAGCAGAGTACTGCCGTATCAAGCACCTGGCAGGGGGCAGTCTGGTGACGAATGGGGCACACTATCTGTTGTATCCACCACTTATAACAGCGAGGAACATGTGATGCACTCAGCTTTTATGATGTATTCAGCTCTCATTAGCAGGTCTGCCTTATTTGTTTCATTTTTCGGATAGAGTTATTTACACCTTCGGAATGTATTCAGCTATCATCCCTCAGATAAAGTATGTTATCCTTACAACCTAAGTATAGCCAGCTATTATCGACCCCCTGAGAGATTATAGCGTTGGGGTATTATTACCAAATCACGGGGTATTATTACTAAATTACAATCAAGTGATTTTTACTAATTTTCTATCCAGGGGTATTAGCACCATCTAGGGCTTCCTAGGGCCAGATAGGGCAGACACGAGTACAGGGAAATCCCACCATCGGGGATTGTCCCTGGGCTGAGGTCTAATCAGGGCCTGTACAGGGAGAGTTATCCCAGGTTCTAGTATCATTGCCCTAGGCCTTTTTACCCATGCCCCCACCATTGCTCTAGTTTTTTGCCCTCATTGAAGTTACCTACATATTTTGTCATCCAGACTATACGGTGGATGTCACATGTATAGTGGTAGCTAGGCTACATCTTTGGCCACGATCATTTGTTTTCTACTCGCTTCTGAATATAGGGCGATTCTTATTTTTATCTTTATTAAAAGTTAAGTTTTAAGGGTCCGATTGTTTCAACGTTTAGTACTGGTACAGCAGAGGCCCTATCCACTATGGCGGGATGCATGAACCCTAACACCAGGGAAGATATTGGGCGGTAGATACTGAAAATAATAGTCTATCTATGTCAGTATTTAATTCCTATAACACATATGGTACAGATTACCAATTCTTCCCACAACATAAACTATAGGCCGCACCAAAAACTGTCAGCGATTCCCAGTTCTGTTCAGTTCCGGTTTTCCACTGAGACAAGTTATGAACATATTTCACTCATATTTCTATCATATTTCTATGTACTTTTGAATTTTTATAACTTTTGGTTTTTTCAGTGATTTTCTCCTGGAAACATTTTCTTTACGGCTATTATTTTATGTAAGATCTGTAGCTTGACCCGAAGCGAAAACAAGGACACAGGGTCATATACTTGTCAACCTCGGCTATGTTTGGAATGGCTTTACAGCTCAGGTCTTTAAAATTCATCATGTGTCATGTCTTAAATTCTCCAGGAATTTATGATCACAGGGTCTATGTTTAGTTATGAGTCAACCCGTTACATCATTATATTTTCCAGCTGAAATCGTTTGATGGATAATTCACTAATGGCGGCAAGGAGCGAAAAAAAAAATTGGAAAAAAGATAATGTTTTCCATTAGAAGAAAACGAGATGAACCGTGTTTCTTATTATATTATGTTCCTTGTTCCTTCAGCTTTTTACCTTTTCAGTAGACCCCAGGTTACATCTGGGTGCCAGTGGTATTTTGACTGGAAACCTTTTTTAACCATCTATCCACCTGAAAAAACAATTGTCCTTTGAAACTGTGACAAGGTTTGGTTAGAGGAAGTGTTATTGTAAGTCTTTGTAGAAGTAACAGGTGGAAAAAATGTGTTCCTCTAATTCCAATGATACATCAAGCCAGAACTGCACAGATTCAACAGCTTGACAAATGGTGAAAGATCATGAAAAGTTCATGTATGGCCAAGTGGTGGGTTAGGGGGGCTTCCATCTGATTTACCCAGAACTTATAGGACAAGAAGATGTAGGCAGGTTCTGGTGTGAAGAAAGGCATTAGAGATGACTTGATGGTCACTTGGGTGCCATATCCATTGCATGATGTGTCATTCTATTCACTTCTGGGCTTTTACACCACTACATTGATTGCTGATAAGAGGGGAAAGATCACAAATAGTTCATGTAAAGACCAAAAGGTGAGATTTGACTTCCAACTAATTTGCCAAGAACTTATAGGACAAGAAGACATAAACAGGTACTTGTATGAAGGATAGTATGAATGACATGGTTGCTCAGGTTGCCTAGTTGCGTGGTTGCTATATCCATTGCATGGCATGCTTTTCTATATATTTCTGGGCTTCCCCGCCACTACGTCGATGGCTGACAAATGGGGACCGATCATGGAAAGTTCACATATGGCCAAATGGTGGGTTATGACTTTCATCTGATCTTCCTAGAACTTAGAGGACAAGAAGATATAGGCAAGTACTGGCAAAAAAAGGGCAGTAAAAACAGCATGTTGGCTTAGGTTGCTTAGTTATCTTTTATTTGCATCCACATGGGTGCCATATCCATTGCATGGCACACTAGAATATTTACATCTATGGTTGCCAAGTGGAGAAAGATCGTGGAAAGTTCATTTATGGACAAATGGTGGGTTATGTGTCATGCTCATGTGTGGGAGGAAAACACCATAGGAGGGAAAAGGGGATACCGGAATAAGGCCTGGAAACTAGAGAAAGAAAATGGACACCTCCTAGAGAATACCCTAACTCCAGTCCTAACAGACTACTAGTATGAACAGGCCCCAAAGGTAGGCAAGTTCATACACCGGATACCTAGAATCCTATCTCACGCTATTGGACCCTGGAACTAATGTCAGGACTGAGTCTACCTGTTCCTCCAAAGGGAAGAACGAACAGGAGTCTTCCTCTTGCCTAATGACAAACAACAGGAAAAGGCACACACACACACACACACACATATATATATATATATATATAAACAAAATACAAAACGGAGAGGAAACACTTATCTTCAATGAAGCTTTGGTAGCACCAGTAACTCAGCCGAGAACCAAACACAAGCTAACCACAAGTCCAACAGAAGCTATAAACTTTGAGAGACTTTGAGCAGGGAATCCCCAGATAGCAAACCTGTTTTCATCTCCAAAGGCCTAGTTACCAACAGTTGCATTGTACTGACACTTTAAAAAAAATATGCAAAGTTTCTTTAAATACTATCAGAGTCTAGTGTACCCAACATATTTCTTGCATCACAGTTACTGTGTATTGGTGGAGGATATATATGTATATATTATGTATTTTATTTAACATAACACAAAACTTGTTTCTACTCCCCAGGAAAAGAAAATTTTTGGAATGTTTTTCAATTTTAAAAACACACAAGTAAATCTCATCTCTAGTTATTACATTCAATGGTTCACTTACTTTCTCCGCCCCTTACTTAATGTGCACAATAGAACAGTTTTTATGGTATTACTTTTGGTTTGTCTACAGTTGTGACCGCATTTCAATGCTTAAAGGGCATCTGTCAGCAGCTTTGTACCTATGACACTGACTCACCTGTTACATGTGCACTTGGCAGCTGAAGACATCTGTGTTGGTCCCATGTTCATATGCGCCTGCATTGTTGAGAAAAATGATGGTATATGCAAATGAGCCTCTAGGAGCAAAGGGGGCGTTGCCATTACACCTAGAGGCTCTGCTCTCTCTGCAACTTCCACTCCCTCTGCACTTTGATTGACAGGGCTATGCAGTGAAAAAGTCACCACACCTGGTCCTGTCAATGAAGGTGCAGAAGGCACAGCAGTTGCAGAGAGAGCTGAGCCTCTAGGTGTAATAGTAACGCCCCCGTTGCTCCTAGAGGTTCATTTGCATATATTAAAACATCATATTTCTCAGCAATGTGGGCACATATGACCATAGGGCCAACACAGATGTCTTCAGCTGCCAAGTGCACATGTAACAGGTCACCCAGTGGCATAGGTACAAATCTGAAGACAGATGCCCTTTAAATCTGGGTAATTCTAAAGGGTTGACTCAGTTTTTCTTGCAACTGTATGTCTTCTGCTTTGGCAACATTTTCATATATTGTAGTAAGTTGAACAGAAATGTGTATGGTAAAGTCCTGGAAGGGGTGTATATCCCACCCAGGTTCCTCAACTGGGTGAGGTAAATAAAATCCAGAAAGTTAAAATGGTCTCAGCAATGTGTAGATTGCTGAGACAGTTTTGTTAGGTTTATGGGCTGGATCTTATTGGACTGGGGAATGTAGGCTTAGTAGAGGGACCTCCCCAGTCCACCCCATTCCAGGGCAGGTTTTTTCCTAGTCTGAGGGTTCCCCAGCTGAAGCCAGATGGGATCGTTAAGGGGAAATAAAGCACAGTCCAGGCTGTCAGTCTAAGAAGAGTGATGCCTGGAGAAAGTCTGGGAAGCTGGCTGCCCTGCGGGCTAGAGAAGCCGATTTCTTTGTGTGACCTGTGTTCAATAGGTGAGCTAGGATTTTCACTGTATTAGCCAGAGCCCAGACGGGCAGGTGCTTATTTTTGTTTGGTTTATGTTTTTTTGTTGGGTGCTGGACCTTCATTTTATCCAATGAGTTATAACTGGGTTTGCCTGTATTGCTGGAGTGTAATGAAAAAATAAATCATCATTTGGCCTTTAACCCTGTGGTCTGCAAGAGAATCTGTCACCGCCGCCCTTCTTGAGAGAGCAATCCCTTAATATATATATATATTCAGGGGCTATATGGCGTGCAGAAGTTGTAGTTCCATCCAGGCCTAAGAGCAACCAATTAGAGTTCAGCTTTCATTTCAGCTTTCAAGTTCTAATTGCTTGCCGTGGGCAACAAGTCCAGTTTTTGGCCTTGGAGGTTGTATGAAACTGTCTTAGTCGCCCATAGCAACCAATCACAGCACAGCTTTTATTTTGTATTCTGCTCTTGAAAAATAAAAGCTGTGTGTCACGGACGGTGTACAGGAAACAAGGCAAAGCAACATGTATAAACGACTCGCTGGATCCAAAAACTAAGGAACCAAGGGAGACCCCTGCAGAAGACCTGGCACTTTCCCTGGCTGCTCAGCCTATGCAAAGATCCGAATGGTGGAGGTTTGCATATCCACGAACCTAGGCTATAAAGCCCTGAGCACCCTACAATAGTGAGGGGACACGACCACCGGCTCCCTACACAAGATACGGAGGGAGTCAGGGTCACCTGGGATCCAGCAAACAGAAAATAACAGATAAAGGTACAACACTTAGCTTTGAAGCAAACAGGAGGACAGAGTCAGCGAGCACACACACTCCAGGAAGTAGTATAAGCCGCCCAGAAAAGCCTTCTGGGGAAGAATTTAAAGGGAAGCAATTAGTCCAACACATGACAGCTGAGAGAGGCTAACGAGAGGAGGAACTGAATACCACAACACAGCTTCTCAGCTGTCTGGTTGTGACACTGTGCTGTGATTGGTTGTTATGGGCAGCAGAGGCAGTTTTTCCGTTAGACAGTTTAAAAAATCTTCAGGGTTATCCTCACCTCAGACTGTAATAACCATAGTAACATTGGTTGGGGGGTTGCCGCAGTTACAAAGACATCCATGTGGTCTCCTGTTCTCTGTTTCCCTAAATTTCATAGCAGTTAGGGTACAGTCACATAACCATAAGTGTTTTGTGGGCCACATAACACAGATACTGGCCGTGTGAATGCCGCATGAAGGTGCAGACCATTGACTAGCGCGGCAGCACTAATACGGAAGCAGTGAATGGAAAGCAAGGCACACATGCGCGGTGTGCTCTCCTTCACTTCAAGTGCCCCGTTCTGTAGATAGGACCAGGTCTCAGATGTGGAACCTGCACATCTGACATTGATGGCACATTCTAGCGATATACCATCAATGTCCCAGATGGGAATACCCCGATAAGTCAGTACCATGTGCTTCTTCTCTTTCCATGAAGTGTGGTGTTAACCAAAAACAATGGGTTATTTGGCCTTATCTGGCTCCCATTCTCCTTAGTGGCCACATACCATGTCTCTGTGACACATTCTGCATAGCGTCACCCAATACTGTTCTATATTGGCTAGTTGTATGATCCCTTTAAGGGGTAGCTTCAAGCTGATGAGCCCTATTGCAAGACAGAACTCCAAAATGATATTGCACCATTCATAGTAGTTGGGCAGAAGGACTCTTTTATTCTCTTCAGGCTCCAAGGGTGGGTTGTGAATGACCAAACCCCCTGCACCTGTACATTGTACACCAATGACCTGTTGTGCCGAAAATGTGTTACGGAAGTGGATGTGGATCTGCCGTGTCACTGAAGAGATTTGGCTTTGGGCTATTTATATGTGGCTTTCCCTGATCTTCACCCTTTAGCTCTTATACAGGGATATGGACTTTGGTGCAGAGGAACCACCAGGCTGCCACCTCTTCATGTAGTCTCTGCTCAGTGACTACTGACCCCCAAGGGTTGGGAGACACTGGTGCAAGGCACTTAGATATCAGGCATAGCCATAGTCTGTGGACAGGCCAAGGTCAGGGCAGGCAGAATATGTTAAATCCGATAATCAGGCCAAAGGTCGGAGCAGGCAGCAAAAGGTCAGATTCAGTCTTCAGGCAGGGATCGCTATGTGGGCAAATAGACATAAGAATAGTGCACTTCTGCAGGGGACTAGCATGGCTAGACAATTTTTTGCCCAGGCACAATCCCACAACGAAGGTACCTTAAATACCCCATGGAAGCTAGCCATAGACTGGACAGATTAGGGTGCACACACTGGCCCTTTAAAAAACAGGAGAGATAGCTCTCGCGTGTCCTTTGAGCAGATAAAGCAGTAGGTCAAAAACAGGGTTGGGTGGACGGAACAGAAAGACGCTGATGGGCACGGAGCTCCAGAACATCAGAGCAGGAGATGGGGTAAGCGATCATTTCCCACCTGGTAAAATGAAACAAATACAGCACCGACCAAAGGAGTCAAATCCTAGGAACCTGGATGCAAGCCTCCAGAGCCGTATCCAAAAGTCAATTCGTATGGTAAATGTAGAAGAAGAGGCAGCTTCCAGCAATTTCAATAATAGTGCTTTTAATCCATGAAAAGATGGTACAAGCAGCCCATGTGCAATGTTTTGGCTATACCTTAGCCGAAACGTCACACATCTGGGCCCCTTGTGCCACCTTTTAATGGATTCAAAGCACTGTTATCTAGCGATATACCATCAATGTCCCAGATGGGAATACCCCGATAAGTCAGTACCATGTGCTTCTTCTCTTTCCATGAAGTGTGGTGTTAACCAAAAACAATGGGTTATTTGGCCTTATCTGGCTCCCATTCTCCTTAGTGGCCACATACCATGTCTCTGTGACACATTCTGCATAGCGTCACCCAATACTGTTCTATATTGGCTAGTTGTATGATCCCTTTAAGGGGTAGCTTCAAGCTGATGAGCCCTATTGCAAGACAGAACTCCAAAATGATATTGCACCATTCATAGTAGTTGGGCAGAAGGACTCTTTTATTCTCTTCAGGCTCCAAGGGTGGGTTGTGAATGACCAAACCCCCTGCACCTGTACATTGTACACCAATGACCTGTTGTGCCGAAAATGTGTTACGGAAGTGGATGTGGATCTGCCGTGTCACTGAAGAGATTTGGCTTTGGGCTATTTATATGTGGCTTTCCCTGATCTTCACCCTTTAGCTCTTATACAGGGATATGGACTTTGGTGCAGAGGAACCACCAGGCTGCCACCTCTTCATGTAGTCTCTGCTCAGTGACTACTGACCCCCAAGGGTTGGGAGACACTGGTGCAAGGCACTTAGATATCAGGCATAGCCATAGTCTGTGGACAGGCCAAGGTCAGGGCAGGCAGAATATGTTAAATCCGATAATCAGGCCAAAGGTCGGAGCAGGCAGCAAAAGGTCAGATTCAGTCTTCAGGCAGGGATCGCTATGTGGGCAAATAGACATAAGAATAGTGCACTTCTGCAGGGGACTAGCATGGCTAGACAATTTTTTGCCCAGGCACAATCCCACAAGGAAGGTACCTTAAATACCCCATGGAAGCTAGCCATAGACTGGACAGATTAGGGTGCACACACTGGCCCTTTAAAAAACAGGAGAGATAGCTCTCGCGTGTCCTTTGAGCAGATAAAGCAGTAGGTCAAAAACAGGGTTGGGTGGACGGAACAGAAAGACGCTGATGGGCACGGAGCTCCAGAACATCAGAGCAGGAGATGGGGTAAGCGATCATTTCCCACCTGGTAAAATGAAACAAATACAGCACCGACCAAAGGAGTCAAATCCTAGGAACCTGGATGCAAGCCTCCAGAGCCGTATCCAAAAGTCAATTCGTATGGTAAATGTAGAAGAAGAGGCAGCTTCCAGCAATTTCAATAATAGTGCTTTTAATCCATGAAAAGATGGTACAAGCAGCCCATGTGCAATGTTTTGGCTATACCTTAGCCGAAACGTCACACATCTGGGCCGCTTGTGCCACCTTTTAATGGATTCAAAGCACTGTTATCTAAATTGCTGGAAGCTGCCTCTTCTTCTACATTGACTTTCCCACCTGGAGCAGAGGAGTACCAGTAGCCATGGACAGATGGACATGACATTACATAATGAAAAGAGTCAACATATTTCATCCCCGGTTTGATTGCATGAGCTCAGTTGGATATTTGGTTCGGTAATTTTTCTTTTCATTCCAGGGAAGACTATTCTTGGAAAGATATGGCATCATGAAGTTCAAGAATCTTAAGTGGCTGCTGAAAAAGTTGTAACAATTAGGGAAAGGGGCTTTAGCAGACGACATGATCCGTGTTCTGTGAACACTCCATCGGAATTAGTGGTGGAAGTAACATAATAGCAGAAGAGAGCGCAGTGAAAGGGCCGTGAAGCGTAGGGTCATGAAAACATGCAGAGGGAATGCTAACCTCATTACAGGAACACAGATGGGGTAACATAAGTCGGTGAACAAATTACTAAATAATGCAGGCACATTCCTTCCTTGCATTGCTTGTATTTTGTCTGCGGCTCTTGCCCTTGACATAACTTTGTAATGAAATATTCCATACATTTATAGTTATGGCAGACATATGAAGTCTACGGGAGTTATAGAGAGCAATCATTGCGTGCAGAGAGTGTATGTGCTGCTTACCATGGAGAGATTTAAGAACACTGAATGGGCGATGATACTTCGGCAAACCTCACTTTTTATTGATTGGTGGGAGTCCTAGGGGATGGACCCCAGCAATGACATAATATCTGAAATAATGGTGTGTTGACCCAAACCAAGGAGTTGTGTTCTTTAAACTGAGAGCCACGGTGGCAATTAGCTGATCACCATAGGTCCGGCTCCTGAGATTTTGCAGGGAGATGATGTGGCTGGTTGCTCATTATTAGTATTACCAGGTGCCATTCACATAAAGTAAAAGCATGGAAAGCTTAAATGAGTCAGCCTATCTTAGGTGTTGATGGCATATCACTCGGACATGCCTTCAATGTCAGATAGGTGGGCTTCCTACCTCTGGAACCCACATCTTTCTTCTGCACAGGGCCCCCGAAGTAAAGGACGGCACACCATAGCAGTCCTGTAGCAGAAGTCACACAACAGCGCAAGCATGGCCAACTTTCTATTAACCACTATGAGACTGCTGGAAATAGCCAAAGCGGTGCTTGGGAGATAGAGAGGAGAGGCTGCAGAGGAGGGCCCCCATGGAGGGACAAGGGGAAGACTTCAGAGGAGGAGGACACTCAAGGAGGGATAAGGGGAAGGCTGCCGCGAAAGAGGACACCTGGGAGGGACAAGGGGAAGACTGAAAAGGAAAAGGACCTAAGGGCCTAAGGGAGAGACAAGGTGGAAGTTGCAAAAAAGGAGGACACTAAGAGAAGGACAAGGAGAAGACTGCAAAGGAGAAGGACACTAAGGAAGGGACAAGGGAGTGGTTGCAGATGAGGACACCAAGGATGAACATGTGGAAGACCGCTGAGAGGGCACCCAGGGAGCGAAAAAGGAAAGACTACAAAGGATGATACCTCGGGAGGGATAATGAGAAGATTGCAGAGGAGGACACCCAGGGAGGGACAAGGGGAAGACAGAGGAGTATAACCAGGAAGGAACTAGGGGAAGACCATGCCTCCCAGTGTCCCTCTTTTTGACCCAAGTCCCTCTGTCCCTCTTTATTTATTATTTATTTATTTTACGCACTTATATGGTGCTGCTATGTTCCACTGCACTTTACAACTTTATCATCAAGCTGTCCCCAATGAGTCTCAAAATCTAAGTTTTCTATCAATATGTCTTCTGATCCTTAAATGTCCCTCTTTTTGACCTTGGGAATGAAATTATAAATGTGCATTAATAAATTTATTAAATGTCTGTATGGTTTCTGCCTATATATTAGACCATAACTTCATTACCGTATTTTCTTCTCCCACTCCGCGCTGCACTGCAGGTCCTGAACACGTACAGAGGCAGGACGTAGTGAGCGCACTATGACCCAACGCTGCACGCAGTCAGGTGACAGTGCAGCTCGGGCCAGAGAAGACAGAGGAGCGTGACTGGAGAAGTGAACGCTGGACCTGGAGAAGTGAGATGGATTAGGAGAGGTAAGTGAAGTTCTTTATTTTATCTTTGATCTGAGGTGTGATGGGGGTCTGGCATGGAAGTCTGATCTAAGGTCTGATGACAATTTGACATGGAGGTCTGATGTGAATTCCTGATATGGGGGTCTGAACTCAGTTGATGATTTGGGGGTCTGATCTGAATATCTGATATGGGGGTCTGATCTGAGAATCTGATGAAAAATATTTTTTTCTTATTTTCCTCCTCTAAAAGCGTCTTATAAAGCGGAAAAATACAGTATTTTGATGATGAATATCTGATGATTTATGTGCTAATATTTAAATGAATATTGAAGCACAAGAAAAAAGTTTTCCCTGGGGCTTCACATGCGGGAGGAACTTATATATAAGAACTATATATATTGTAAGAAGGAACAAGGAGCCGTCATTGACGGAAGATACGTGTCATACGTGTATACATGGTTCCTGGCCTCGGTGAGGTAAGAACCGGATTTTTCCCTGAAGTGTCAGTTTTGCAATTGCAGGCTGACACTTCAGCTATTAGTATGGCTGTAAAGCCGATCCGGGCCGGTTCTTATTGGGAGCAACCAAAGAGCAGGGTAGGTGGCTGTTCCCCACGGTTCCAGGCTGGGTTTGAGGCTGGGATATAAAAACCCAGCCAGCATGTTCAGCTGTGTGGATTATCCTCCATCTGACAGTGGAGCTCTGTCAGTCTCGGGGTTGGAGCCTGAGAGTTTGGGCTGGGATTACAAACACCAGGCTCAAGGTGACTGTTTTTCCTTGAACTTGTTTTTTTGTCACTTTATGTCTGTGTGAATAAAACACTGCACTGTTTAAGTTAAAGATGTTGTCATTGCCTCTGGGGCAAAGTGGTACACTCATGGGTACACCCATGAGGACACCCTTCGGGGGTACAAGGTGAGTGATACAAAGGCAGAGGACACCCTGGGAGAAACAAGGGAAAGACTGCAGAAGAGTAGGGAAAAAGAACATAGGCAAATCCTGGGTCACAGTGCTAAATCTGTAACAGGGCCATGTGCCATGATGTCTTCTTATGTGACAAAGGTGTCTTTGGGCACCATTTGGCACAAGGGCTTGAGTGCCTCTGTTACTCCTGCACTCCCCTATAGCTATGCTGTTATACAAGGGGAAGGCTGCAGAGGAGGGCATCCAAAGAAGAGCAGGAAGGAAGACTGCATGGGAGTATACCCAGTAAAGAACCAGGGGAAGGCTTGATAGGAGCGAACCCAGGGATATACAAGAAGAAGGCAAGAGACTACATCTAGTGAGGACCCAGGGGAGATTTCAGAGGAACTCACGCAGGTAGAGGCAAGAGGAAGGCTGCAGAGAAGGACACTTAAGAAAGAGCAGTGGGAATATTGCAGAGGGCGACACCCAGGGATGTACAAGAGGAAGGCTGCAGAGGAGGACACCAAGGGAGAGCTTAGAAGAAGAAGAATATATAATTTAATAGATGTTAACCAAAAGTAGTAGCCCCTAAATAAGTGGTCTTGAATCTGTGGGTTTCCATCTTTTTGTATACTATAACTCCTAGCATGGCTACTAAGTAGATGGTTGACTATTGTTTTTTGCTGTTTTTCTAATCCAGCCATACATTTAAGGGCAGAAATGGTGCAGACATGTTTTGTAACACAGATGGCTGAGAAGTCCATCCAGCTCTGTGTTCGGTATTCAGGACTACAGGACATAATATGAAACCTAATAAGGGTCAATTGAATTGTTACTGAATCTGTTTTCCTTACATATTTCTGTTAAGACCAGAGAACATGAGTGGATAAGAAATCATTGCAATTGAAAGGATGTCAAGGAGAGAAGGAATGCAGAAGATGTCCAATATTAATAAGAGTCTCAGACGTGTGTCTGCTGTGAGCTGCACTCATTCCTCTACCAGTTCTTCTGGATCTGCCGTGGTAATATTACTAATAAACTCACATCTATGGTTTTGGCCAATATGGGCTCGGAAGACACGGATTTTAAGTACTGGATATTTACTAGATATATAACCCTTGAAGGGCCGATTAGAGAACATGGCTGCTTCCTTCCAGAGACAGTTCCACTCTTGTCCACTTCTTAGGGACTGAGCTGCAATACTCGACTCAGCTCATGGTCAAGAGTGGATATATTTTTTGAAGGAAGCAGCCATATTTTTTTTTTATGTCATGCCACCCTTTAAAAGGTTGTACAGAATGAAAACTTATCACCTATCCAGAGAATATCTATCGATCACGAGAACGAGGGTCCTTCCTAGCTTCTCCTTACTGCAACTGACACCAAGAAAAATTCAACCCCACCTCTTTAGTTACGTCCCACCTCTCTTCTGACATCACAGGCAAAACATGGAGATAGCCAAGATGTGAAAGTTGGACAAGTCCCCTTCTACTTTTTCAGGTTTCTACAAGACTGTCCCACTTGTAGACGACGGCTTTCGCAAGTTTCTCAAGTCCTGTTAAATTCTTGACAACTCCCCCTCTACCTCTGCTAAAAAAAAAATCCTGAAATTATTGGGTTTTTGAATTGCTCTGGCAGAATTTTGTTTTCATTTGTATGCAAGTAAAAATTTCCAACTTAAATATGGTCCTAAATTTTAAATGGATCTGTCATAAATTGCTCTCAATAAATTTTTCAGACATTTTTTGATTAGTAAAATTGAAGACAAACAAGAGTCTATAAAAATATACAAAGTTTTGCCATTTTTTGAATAGTTATTACATTCTTCGAAGTGTTTTTTAAAAAGCTAGATGGCGCCACTGGATTTGTGATTGCTGCAGGGACAACATCAAACAACAATACGAGCGGATTTCTGCTCAGTCTCCAAGGAGTTGTAAAAAAAATATATGTCTGGAAATATAAGTCATTGATTTGTCTTCTTGGCCGATTTTTATTTTAAATATTGCTCACTTCCAGGGTTGCCAACCTGAATTTTTATTTTTTCTGGACAACTTATCCCAAAATCACGTACAGCCAACATTTTTTGACGGAGAAATTGGAAAACCCTAATGAATGATAAAGATTATAAGTAACACAGGTCTATAGCTCAACATACTGATAACCCCTCATTACCACCATTTAGGGTCCATTCACACGTCCGCAGTGTTTTGCGTATCCGCAAAACACCGGGCAGGCACCCCAATAGAACTGCCTATTCTTGTCACATGCGGACAAGAATAGGACATGTTCTATTTTTTTGTGGAGCCGCAGACCGCAAGTTTAGGGCCGCGGATTGAAAATGCGGATGCGGACAGCGCATGGTGGGCTGTCCGCATCTTTTCCGTCCCAATTGAAAATGAATGGGTCTGCACCCGCTCCGCATAATTGCGGAATGGATCCGGACCGAAAGTGCAGACGTGTGAATGGATCCTAAGGCCTCTTGCACACGACCGCATGGCTTTTTCTGTATTTTGCGGTCCGTTTTTCACTGATCCGTTTTTCCGTTTTTTGTTTCAGTAATGTTTCCGCTTCCGTTCCTTTTCGCCGTTCTGCTTTTCTGTTTGGTTTCCACTTGTGATCTGTTTTTTGCGGATCGAAAACGGAAGCATACAATAATGTTTAAACAGTAAGTAAGTGAAAAAATTGGGCTGAGCATACAATTTTCAATAGATGGTTCTGCAAAAACGGAACGGATATGGAAGACATACGGATGCATTCCGTATGCATTATGTTTTTTTTGCAGAACCATTGACTTGAATGGAGCCACGGAACGTGATTTGCGGGCAATAATAGGACATGTTCTATCTTTGAACGGAACTGAAATATGGAAACGGAATGCATACGGAGTACCTTCCGTTGTTTTTGCGGACCCATTGAAGTGAATGGTTCCGCATATGGACCGCAAATGGAATCCGCAAAAACGGAACGGAAACAGAAAAAAAATGTTCGTGTGCAAGAGGCCTAACTGTGAGCTGTAACACGATGATAATTACCACCAAAATAATCTAGTCAAGCACCACCAGCCTCATAAAAAAATCACAGACACATCTATTTTCTTCACGGACGCAGCAAACAAGTCGCCTATTTTTACGGACCATCCAGAAATTGGACGGTTGGCAACCCTGCGCAGATCCTGGATGTCTTACAAGGGTAACAGTTATTGGGTAATGTCTGCTAATGGCTTCATATGTCAGAAATAAATATGACGAATAGGATGTAAAAATTTTTACATGTCCCCTTTATTTTAAGGTAGCTTTTGTTTTTTGTAAGTAAATTGTAGATTATAAAAACATGGCTGCTTCCTTCTAAAAGCAGTGCCACGACCAATCGCAGGTTGTATGTGGTATTGCAGTTGAGTCCCATTTACTTCCATGGAGTTGAGCTGCAGTACCACATACAACCCGTGGACAGGTGTGGCGGTATTTCAGGAAAAAAGCAGCCATCTTTTTCTTATCCTGTACAACCCATTTAACCCCTTCTTGCTCTACAATGTAATTACTATATTCATTTATATAGAGCCAACAGATTCTGTGCAGAGATAATTATCGCTCCCCAGTGGGACTTGCAGTCAGAACCTGTAAATTACCCGTTCTGTCTAATTTTGGAGTGAGTACCTGGCGGGAGAACATGCAAACTCAATGCTGACTTTGCCCTTGGTTGGATTTGAACCCAGGACTCCAGTGCTGCAAGGCACCAATAATAACCACTGTGCCGCCCTATCATAGTAAGTAACGTAATACCGTAGTAAGGTGCAATAAGTAGGTCATTCCTACAAAGCACCATAATGTGACATTGTCGTGACGAACATTTGAAATCCAGCTGCATAGTTGGGGATTATAAGGCCTCTTTCACACGTGCGTCGCGTGTGAGGGCCGGATAGGATGCGGGTGCTTTGCAGGAAAATGCACGATATTTCAGTGCGAGTGCAAAGCGTTTTAATGCGTTTTGCAAGCACGTGAGAAAAATCTGCATGTTCTTCACAGAAGTTCAGGTTTGGGATCGGTGTTGTGTAAATTTTATTATTTTCCTTTATAACATGGTTATAAGGTAAAATAGCATTCTTAATACAGAATGCTTAGTAAAATAGGGATGGAGGGGTTAAAAATGTAACTCCCCTCATCCACTTGTTTGCGCAGCCCGGCTTATCTTCTTTCTTCTTCTTTGAGGACCTGGGAGAAAAGGACCTTTGGTGACGTCACTGCGCTCATCACATGATCCATCACCATAGTAAAAAAAACTCCCAGGCTGTGAGCTGTGCGCTGCGATTGGCCAGCGCTGCAGCCTAGAAGAAGGAGATGCCCACAGGACAAGGGCAGACACCACCTACTTTAACTTACAGAGCGAAGATACCGGAGGGCATAACAGGAGAACGGAGCGGCGCCCGGGGATAATAGTAAGTGCAGTGAGATCCCCGGGCGCCGCTCTACATTTCAGCATACTTAGTTCACATTGTTTTGTTTTTCTCTTATTCCTCCTAGAAAGTTATGAATAGATTGACAACTTGGGCGTTACCAGTAGGCCTTGTACCCTGACATACCATAACCATACACAGTTCAGTCAGAGCTGAATTGCCAGATTGTGTAAGGACACAGCTCTTTGACTAGGGGGATGGTAACAGCCAGTTGTCAAATTCTTAAAATAATATTAGAAATAACAGAGGAACTGAGCAATGAAGAGTTAAAAGACAAAATGCTCTGGAATTGTTATTTTTGGGGAAATGCACATAGTCACGGAAACAGATATTACAGAAATGGTGACAGTGAAAATGATTCTCATTAAAATTCCCCTGTGTGGACAAAAGTTATGAAAGATATTAACCCCTTTTCCCATTAGCCTGGAAATACCCAAATTTTTGTGTCAGTTTTTTGAGCCAAAGCCAGAAGTGGGTAAAAAAAATTCAGAGAATGCCACAAAAACATTCCCCAGACATAACGCTGCCCCCACCAGTTTGTGTTCTTCCAGCAATGGCTGCAGGATGTTCGTTTTCTGATGTTTCTCTCCTGATGCACTAACGTCCATCCGTTTCATGAAGCAGAAAACGACTCATCAGAGAAGACAACCCTTTACCAATCAGCGGTGGTCCAATTCTGATACTGCGAAAATTAAAGCCTTTTCTGCTGATACAACTTCGTTATTAGAGGTGCAGTGACCATCGGTTTGCTTCCGAGTCACTGAACTGTTGTGTTAGGCCTCAGGCACAAGACCGTTGTTTTGGTCCACATCCGAGCCGCAGTTTTTGCGGCTCGGATGCGGACCCATTCACTTCAATGGAGCCTCAAAAGATGCGGACAGCACTCCGTGTGCTATCCGCATCTGTTGCTCCGTTCCGTGGCCCCGCCCCAAAAATATGCATGTCCTATTCTTGTCCGTCTTGCGGACAAGAATAGGCATTTCTACAATGGTCCGCGGTTTGCGGACCGCAAAAAACTGAATGGTCGTGTGCATGAGGTCTAAGACACATGTCTGATGCCCCCTGGATCGTTTTGGCTGTGAGCTGCTCCACTGTAGTGTGTCGGTCTGTCGGTCTGCCCCTTGCGCACCTTCGTTCCCCTCGCAGTTTCCACCTGGCTTATTCACAATGGCGCCATTTCTCCACTGACAATATACTTTCACCACAGCAGCATGAGAACAGATTACACTGCGCAGTTTCCCAGTTTTCAGGTATATACTGTATATATGTAAAATAGTAACATAGAAAGCTACAACTCGTCACAGAGGAAAACACACAAAAAATTACTTAAATTATTTTCCTTAAAACCAATATTAGCTGTATCCTTAAAATAGATTCTCAGTCTTATTTTTTGTTTTATAAAGGAACTCCTGCAAACCTGAGATCGACAGGGATGTAGCAATAATTTGTCTTCTTTACTGTTTTGGCTAATAGAACCCAGAGGGTCACTGTGCAGGCAACTACCGCAAAGCCCCAGTGTAACAACGTTGATTGACTGCAGAATTTGGCCTCCCTTATAGCAGTCTCATTTCCTGGGTACTAACAGTGTCTCCCTGTACTCAGATACCCTCAGGACTTACATTAGGGCCAAATTTTACAACAACCGGATGGTTTTCAAGCACATATGACACTGGCAGACAACAAATACACAGAAGTAAACTTATCAATAGATGACAAGAACAGAATGATGGTAGCAAATGGATGAAGGACATGGTAGTTCATCCATGGAGCAAACAGGAAAGGGTGATGGTATTCAGGTTGAGAGCAATTAAATGACGGTGAATAAAACACTAACAGAACTCAACACTAATAAGTAATAGAAAACCAGCAAGAGACAAATAAAAAACCAAACTCAGCAAACAATCATCAGAATTTACAAGAATACAACAAACAACAAATCTTAAGGGTGGCAGTAATGAAAGGCAGAAGGAATACAGATCCCAAGCTACAGTGGCACAGCAGTAAATAGACTAGAACCGGATGCTAGAAAAGAAGGGATTATGGATGCAAATGCACAGAGCTTACGCTATACTCAGCAACACCAGAGTAGAAAACAAGAACATTTAAAGAAAGTCAACCAATCAATCATAAACTCCTCCCTAAAATAACCAGGCTTAGCATGGTGGTCATCTGACCCAGTTAGTGTAAGTACGGCATAGAAACTGCCACAAACATGGTTAGAAAACATAGAACATGATGCCACTGGAAAGTCCCTGTTGCTTATAATATCTATTAAGTTCCCTGCACAGTCAGGAAACTGGAAGCCTTGCCATGGATGGATAACATTAAAGGGGACACAGTACTAAATCTGCACTGTGGCCCCCTTACTCTCCAGAACAATGGGGGTTTGAGCAGGCAGAACCTCAGAAAATTATGTCATATACTACCTATATCTCATTACTTTTTTTTGTCTGAGTATTCCTTTAATTATCGTAATAGTTTTTCAAAAACTATGATTTTTAGACAGCACCGAGTAGGTTGATGACACCTACATTTGAGCAAAAGAGTTTGATGGCTGCTTCAGCCTAGTACTGAAGCAAAAATTATTAGGTAAGAGAGGGTATTTTCATTACATTTACTTTAATTCTGCCCTTGTAAGTACAGACTGATTTTACCAGGAAGTATTAAAATCTACATTAAAATCTAATTTTGTCTCTCAAAATATCCTAGTGTTTTTAGCACTAATCCCCCACCAAAAAAAACAAACAAACAAACAGTAACTTACCTTCCCACCTCCAAAAACTTTTCTAAAACATAGCTTTGCAGACAAAGCTTTGATCACATGAATATGATTTATTTATTGTAATTCAACTGCTGATATAAGTAGATACGAATGTGCTGGTACTTCCTGCTGGGAGAGAGGGAAAGAGGTCTGCTTTACATACAATCTAAACTCTGAGACAGAGTACAAAAAAAGGGGCAAGGTAGTTAGGAGAGTAGGAAAGGTCCACTTAATCAATGTAATTTTTAATGGAGTCAGCGTACCACCCTAATCAGCTATGAAATAGAAAGTTGGATATCTCCATGGGGTCATCGGTAGAACTTATTGGCGTAAGTTTCTTGGATGCCCTCCCTATATTTCCAGCCTATTCCAGTTAAGCAGTGTTAATTTAACCTCTAGTATCTGTCATCTTTAGAGTCAGGGCTGGTACCTGAAGCAGGAATGGAAGGATTGGGGGTCTTAGGTAAACCAGCTCTCCATGTGGAACATATTAGTAAGAACATCATCCCAAAAGGATGAGGGTGCCCAAATGCAACACAGCAAATCTAGGCATGCATTCCATTGGAAGCAATTCGATTTGGGTGTCAGGGAATGGTGGTACATAAATAGCATAATGACTTTTTGCAACCATATGCAACTTCCTTCAACTAGCAATCTATGCCCCAGCCCTTAAAGGGGTTTTCAGATATTTTTCAACTGATGACCTATACTTTGGATAGGTCACCAGTATCTGAGTAGTGGGGGTTCGACACCTTGGACCCCCGCCAATCAGCTGTTGGAGAAGTCACTGGGACTGGCATTAGTGTGACAGCCTTCTCGCAGCTTTGCCTAGGTCATGTGAAATCACTATAATCAGTCACATGGCCTAGGCACAGCTCAGTCCTATTGAAGTGAAAGGGGCTGGGCTCCGATACCAAGCACGGCCGCTATACAATGTACTATGCTGTGCTTGGTGAGCTGAGAGCAGTCCGTGGCGCTGCGAGTGCTAGTGCATTCTCAAACAGGTGATCAGTGGGGGTTCTGGGTTATGGATAGGTCATCAGTTAAAATATCTCAGAAAATCCCTTTAAAGGGGTTGGACCACCTGCGCAGGCACCAGGTCTCTCGGAATCAACATCCTGTTGACGTGACTGCCAATCGCTGTCCACAGTGGTGACCTGTCAACCATGTGGTACATCACCTGTGACAACAGGTCAACGCTGGGGGTCTGGCCACTCTGTGAGGTCTGTTAAAAAAAGTTTAAAGTTGCACAACCAGTTTAAGGATCTTTTTGGACTACATTTAGGTATTGGGGTTTACAAGTTTCCCACTGGCAGTTGTCGCCATTCTAACAATATAGAATCACTTTTAAATATACATCGCCCATTAAGTGGTTCGAGAGCCCCATTAATTAACAGTATTGGAGCTATTTAGTAGGTTTTAGCCGATTCAGCTGTTATGGTTTAGCCGATGAGTAGTAAAATAACTGGTTTTCAAAATTTGCTGTTCTTACTAGATGTTTTTTTGTCAATACCCATCATCTATTCGGGATGATCCCATATCAGAGCAGAAATATGACAGTCCGTAACCTTTTCTAATCTCTATGCAAGCCATTTGTTACCAGTTTAAAGAGAATTTGCCAGACATTCTGCTGGAAGAGGGGGAGAGAGAGCTGCCTTGTTCACTGTCTGTACTGAGTTGGTCACACAGCTGCTTAAGAAAACACCTATTGTGAAATACCTGCTGCAGGGTGGCGATGGGCCTATTGGATGCTGTAGGAGCGCATAAAAGGCGAGTAGCTTGCAATTTTGTATGGGTGGGTTAATAAGATCATTAATATGGTTGCGCCATTTTCTGCTAATTTTGAATAGTGACATTACACATTATTTCCATACATTCTGGCAAAAAAATTTTTTTTACTGACTTTAATAACCAAATGAAAGAGAAAACTTATACCGTTCATCAATCAGATTTCCTTTTCTAGTAGCTGGAAGAGCTATAAGGTTTGGACTATATACAGTAGGTACTGAGACGAAGCCCGGTGTAGCAAAAGACGCCGCCGTCATAAGCCAATTCTTAAGAAGATTTGTTGGGGAGTGATCACTGTATGTTTTGTCTGAATTAGTGCTTTCCGTCTTCTTGTTTTTACCATAGACACAAAGACTTTATTAACAAGTGATTTGTGATTCTGGGCACTTTGTACTCTTTCTCTAATAGGAAACAACAGTGTATCACGCACAATCTTGTTTTTCTCAGTGACTTGGTAACACTTAGCACCACCGCATAATACATTCAGACCCACCACAGAGCTGCCAAGAGTGAGCCAATATCTTAATAGATCCATGTACAACACCTATCTCATTCATTTTATAGCACAAAGTAACCTTGTAAGTCCAATAACAAATGTATCTCAATGGACCAACCAGTTGGAACCCAATCTTAAAGCATAATTGACAACTTTTTGAGAAGGAGAATTCCCAAAAGTTTTTTTTGTTTTGTTTACCATGTGACCTGCCTAATTATACAAGATGCATCCCAAACCTAAGGCTAGTGGATCATGAGTGCACGTGACCACAAACACAAAAAATGAATGTATACTCCTATCCAGACCCCCTAAACAAATACAGACCCCCAGATCAGAACTTGTAAATACAGATACCAGACCCCAAACCAAACCCCATTAAGAAATACAGAGCCCAGATCAGAACCCCTAAACTAATACAGATCCCAAGCCAGTTCTCCTAAATTAATTCAGACCCCAGACCGGACTCCTTAAACAAATAGAGACCCAAGACCACACCCTTTAAGTATAGACCAAACAAGAATCCTTAAACTAATACAGATCCAAGACCAGACTCCCTAAATAGATTCAGGCCTTCTCAGATACCCTGCCAGTGCAGGGCTTCCCCACAGTACCGCCGGCGTCTGGTTGTTAGGGAATGTGTCAGGTATCGAGGTTTGGGAGCGCTGACTAATCAGAGGTGGTGCTTGCACACTTGCCGTACTGAGTCCTGACATTCATGACTCATAAGCGTGGCCTATTTAAACTGTCAACTTGGTGGCCACAGGTTGCCTGTGATTGGTGGTACTGTTCTGTATACCACACGAGCGTTATATATTTCCTCTGGAGTTGTTGTTGGATTCCCAACTGCTGGCTACCCCTGGTTTGCGCTGCTAGTGCTCATTCTGATTTGGTTTGGACTCTCCTGGTATTGACCTCGGCTTGATATGTTTTCCATTCTGTCTTCTATCCTCTGTGCCATTCTGTCACTAGTTGTTTGCTATTTTGCCTCAGGAGTCTATCTGACAGATCTCTCTTGTTTTCATTGTTGGTGACAGGTTTCCACCCCTTCGCAGATGCTGCTCATTATCAGTCAGGTGGCTCTTTATATGTTCCACCTCTCACTTGTTTCCTTGCGGCTGATAGCTCTTCTGTGGAGTGCTCTGCTTCTGTGGTGGTTCTCCTGTTCCAGTTAAATCTCAAGCTAAGTCCTTTCCCTTTTCTTTGTGTGTCTGTCCTGACTAGGCCTCAGGGAGACACTAGCTCCTTCAGTTTGGAAGGAGCCGGTTGCCTCTTTCCCTGTTCACTAAGCTGAGGGATTGGTGCAGTGTTTCAGCAGTCTCAGGTTCCTGTGCATGTGCATTTCTACCATTGAGATTTGCACATGTAGTTAGCAGCTTAGGGTGAGTATCAGGGAATGCTAGGAGGTGACCTCTTTATTCCCTAGGTTTTGGGCCTAGTCTGTTGTTGTTTAGTTGTGGTTCACTTTGGTTGTCTTTCCTTCCCGGTACTTCCCGTGAC
Source organism: Bufo gargarizans (assembly GCF_014858855.1). Lineage (NCBI taxonomy): Eukaryota > Metazoa > Chordata > Amphibia > Anura > Bufonidae > Bufo > Bufo gargarizans. The sequence goes on from NC_058080.1 coordinate 729,721,425, forward strand.
AGTTCCCTTTCCTGATTCGGGCCCAGCATGTATATAGGAAGGGACTGCCGTCCAGTTGTGGGTCGCCATTTAGGGTGGATCGTGCAAATAGGTAGGAACAGTGCTAGGCAAGAGTTCAGTGCTCAGTGTTCCCTACCATGACAGACTCCCCCAGACCGTCTAAGTTTAGTTCCCAGACCAGACCCCCTAAGCAAATAAATACCCCAGATGATTCCTCAGTTAGGTCTCTTAAGTGAATACAGATCCCAGACTAGACCCGATAAATAAATATAAACCCCAGACCAGACTCTGTAGTTATTTACCTCTTCTCATTCCTGTAGCTTTATTTACGTGTGTAAATAGCAGACAACATCCTGATATTGGCCCGAATCTGGGATGTTGTCTGTAGTGGGGGCGTCTGGGAGTGAAGAAGACTACAGGAACCAGAAGAAGTCAATATTTAGTTAGGGAGCAGCCCCCAGGAGACTTGGGAGACTCCGGGAGAGCTGGCAAGTATGTCTTAAAAGACAATAGTGTGCCAGAGATTCAAAACTGCGGCATCTGGATAATGTCACGCGTGCTGACTGCTTAGAGTTTATACAAATAAATTGAGAGAAATATGTATAATAATCCAAGAGCGTTAACTTGGTTTAACTTTAGTGTTAAGGCTACCTTCACACCAGCGTTTTTGCTGGATCCGACAGAGTTCAGCAAAAACGCTTCCGTTACTGATAATACAACTATCTGTATCCGTTATGAACTGATCCGTTTGTATTATCTTTAACATAGCCAAGACGTATCCACCATTGAAAGTCAATGGGGGATGGATCCGTTTTCTATTGTGTCAGATTGTGCCAGAGAAAACTGATCCATCCCCATTGACTTGCATTGTAGGTCATGACGGACCCGTTTTTCTCCTCATCCCAGGATGGAAAGAAAACTGCAGCATGCTGCTCTCCGGTATGAGAATGGAACGGAATGCATTTTGGAGCATTCTGTTCTGTTCAGTTACGTTTTGTCCCCATTGACAATCAATGGGGACAAAACTGAAGCGTTTTTTTTTGGTATTGAGACTTTATGACGGATCTCAATACCGGAAAATATTAACGCTAGTATGAAAGTAGCCTTACACTCCATTTCTTAGAAAGCATCCCATACACAGGAAGAAGCCATTGAATGCAGGTGGGATTGGAGAGAATGTAACATGATCAGCACAAGCAAGGGAAAACATACCTGCTAAGAGTCTTTGGAACTGGACCACCCAAAGAATTGCTTCTAGCCCCATTTCTGCAGTAAAGATTGCACCCAAAAATTGCAACCTAGGCGCTGAAGGTGGCAAAAGGCTCATGAATAAGAGGAGCCCTTCCCATAAGCTATGTGAACAATGGCAGTGTGTCCCCTCATCACAGTATTTTTTAGACAGTTCCTTTCTCTGATATAAGGGGCCTCCAACGCTGCTGTGACCCCGAGAACTATATTAGGAGGAAACCTGCAACAGCTGGTAAATTGCAGCGCCCCCACTGGAAAAACGAGGAGTTACGTAGTTCATAGGGTAACATTTGGATGTGCTAGATCTTCCAGATTAAATGATGCCCTTTGTAGCTGCTCTCCAATAATAGATGACAGTTCTGAGCGTGGGTCTCTCCCTCTATAAACAAGCACCAGGACCCCATGTCTTACGTTAGATAATGTGGTAGTGATGTGAACAAGAATTAGAAGAGGGAGCCATTTTGATTATTCCTTTGAGCCCTTGCAACACATGGATAAAAACATATATTAGGATTTTGATATATGTTACAGAATATCTTATCAGGCTTGTTTTTGAAACTTTTTGGATACATTTTTATTTTCAAGAATTACAATGTTGGCCCCATGGTCCACTTACTCAACATTGTTTGTTGGGCAACATCATGAACGAGGGTTACCATATAATGGTCACCAGACACGTAACAATATTGTATTCTGTTTTTACAGAATGGTGGGAACATTCAGCTTCCAAGGTCCCAACTCTCAACGCCAAAAAATCTGGGGACTAAGATATGCTGAACATGAAGTTATGGCAACATGAAACCAATGGACACAAAACGCGTCGTCAAGGAGATGGCCAAGGTTTTCGAGTGGCTGAAAATGCCAAGGAACAAAGCGAATTGTTAACTTCTGAGGTATCAGTTCTAACATGAATTTTGTGTGAATAGTTTTATATCCTGAAGGTTTATTATTCTTGTGGGTCCTGTTTATATTTTGGTGTTCCTGCTTATTCCCCTTAATGACTTGGAGTAGCGCGTATTAAAACAAGCACAATTAAGTAACCCCCTGCCAGCAATAATAAGATAACCATCTCTCCGCAGATTTTTCCACTTATATTGTGAGTTGTAGAAATTGTAGAGTGTCAGAGAAAAGTTCTAGTCCCCCCAGATATAAACAAACCTTTAAATTAAATTAATGAAAATTTCTAATCGGTGCCGTAATAGGGCTAAAGGGTTATCTTTTATTATGGCTAAAGATTTTGTCTACAAATATGATATATTTCATGGAAACTAAAGGATAAAAGAAAACCACAAAACTAAAATGAAATACAAAGGAGATATTTTGGGGGAGATTTAAAACATCAGTCTTTGAAATCTCCTACGTTGCTGCAGGAGGCACCTAACTTATGATGAGGGGCTTGCACGGCAATCTATGGCAACTCTAAAAACTGCCTCAAATGGGGATAAATGTGTCAGGCCCCTCCCACACCACAACCCTTTTTCAGAAAGTGTCTAGGGCAGCGTAAAACCGCCACTGGGCATTTCAAAAGTAAAAAAACACAGTGTTTGCAACTTTTTTTTATACCGGAAAGTGGCACAGGGAGATGATGGATATTTCCCTATATATTTTAACGATAAATTATTCTGAAAAGAAAATCAGTTTGTTTCCAAGTGGGCATCCTGGGGTGGGGAAATTTCTCTGTTGGTGAAAGTGTAAATTGCTTCAGCAGAAATGTTTCTCCATGGCTCAGTGTGGAACTGATGTTGGTTAAGAGGACTTGAAGCATACTTCCAAATATAAAATAACTTTTTATAAGTGAGTAGTGAATGTAAAAAACTTTGTAATATATCTTATTAAAGAAAAAGGCTTTTATTTGCTTTGCTCTTTCCTGCTTTTAATATTGAAGTTTATAGAGAGAGGTGGGGAAAAGAGAAGGCCGCTGGATGAGAGACACATGAACTGCAGTTTTTAAGCTCTGCTAAACTTTCCACTTTTACTATGTTTTTGTAGGATAAGGCTCCACCACTTTCTAGCTGACTGCAGCCTCCTCATCCTTCCTCCTTTCCCCATAGACTTTTGTGTGTTAGGCTGAAGACCAGGGCCGTCTTTAATATTGGTTGGACCCTGGGCAAGAGGGAGAACACAAGTGCCGCTGCCGCATTCATGGGTCCATACTTTATTAACTAAGTAGCAGGACATGTAGGGCATACATGGGGGATCTTCCTGCACTTACTATTATTTCTTGGCACCGCTCCGTTGCAGTTCTGTGGCCCCCCTTTACATTCTCCCGTGCTGTATGCTAAGTAACAGCATCGGAACACCAGGGAGGAGACATCAGCTTTTCTCCCTGGCTGTGATGTTCTGCACTGCAATTGGACAGCACTACAGCGCTACAGGGAGAAGGAACGCCCAGGGAGAAAAGCTGATGTCACCTCCCTGATGTTCTGATGCTGTTACTTAGCATACAGCATCGGAGAATGTAACGGGGGCCACAGCGGCGCAACAGAGCGGCGGCCAGAAATAATAGTTTTTCCTCGCGTTAAAGACGGCCCTGCTGAAGACAGAGATTCTATTAGAGATAAAAGGCTGAGTGAATGGAAGGAGGAGGAGGAGGAGGAGGAGGAAAGCAGCCTGAGAAGCCCAGACCCAGTTTGCTTTCTCTGTCCTGTCTTGTCTAGCCTCAGAGAGTGTTTTCAGTGAGGTAGGTGGTGTCACACCCAAACGGACTAAGTTGTCCTCTGTCAGTGTACAAAACATCACTTTTGTCAAAATGAATGAGACATGGATCTATTTTTATACACCTCTGGCTATAGCTGATGAATAGATCTGCCATTGTTGACACTGCCCCATCATGCCACTGCCGCTGTCTGCCTGCCTACCATCATGTTCCTTACTGTATGGCTGCTGCTGCCACCACCGTCGCAGCTGCTACTTCCCTCTGCTAATCCGCCCTACTACCACTTCTACTGCCCTGTGTAGGGGTCTACACAGCTACTACTACTACCCCAACACAGCCACACACACATCTACTGCCTTGTTTGTTCCATGCTGTGCTGCTACTGCTGGTGCTACTGTTGCAGACAGTTATTACCCCTACACACTTTACCCTTTCTGCATCCACACTACACTACGTGCAGAATTATTAGGCAAATGAGTATTTTGACCACATCATCCTCTTTATGCATGTTGTCTTACTCCAAGCTGTATTGGCTCGAAAGCCTACTACCAATTAAGCATATTAGGTGATGTGCATCTCTGTAATGAGAAGGGGTGTGGTCTAATGACATCAACACCCTATATCAGGTGTGCATAATTATTAGGCAACTTCCTTTCCTTTGGCAAAATGGGTCAAAAGAAGGACTTGACAGGCTCAGAAAAGTCAAAAATAGTGAGATATCTTGCAGAGGGATGCAGCACTCTTAAAATTGCAAAGCTTCTGAAGCGTGATCATCGAACAATCAAGCGTTTCATTCAAAATAGTCAACAGGGTCGCAAGAAGCGTGTGGAAAAACCAAGGCGCAAAATAACTGCCCATGAACTGAGAAAAGTCAAGCGTGCAGCTGCCAAGATACCACTTGCCACCAGTTTGGCCATATTTCAGAGCTGCAACATCACTGGAGTGCCCAAAAGCACAAGGTGTGCAATACTCACAGACATGGCCAAGGTAAGAAAGGCTGAAAGACGACCACCACTGAACAAGACACACAAGCTGAACGTCAAGACTGGGCCAAGAAATATCTCAAGACTGATTTTTCTAAGGTTTTATGGACTGATGAAATGAGAGTGAGTCTTGATGGGCCAGATGGCTGGATTGGTAAAGGGCAGAGAGCTCCAGTCCGACTCAGACGCCAGCAAGGTGGAGGTGGAGTACTGGTTTGGGCTGGTATCATCAAAGATGAGCTTGTGGGGCCTTTTTGGGTTGAGGATGGAGTCAAGCTCAACTCCCAGTCCTACTGCCATTTTCTGGAAGACACCTTCTTCAAGCAGTGGTACAGGAAGAAGTCTGCAAGGTAAGAAAAACATGATTTTCATGCAGGACAATGCTCCATCAAACGCGTCCAAGTACTCCACAGCGTGGCTGGCAAGAAAGGGTATAAAAGAAGAAAATCTAATGACATGGCCTCCTTGTTCACCTGATCTGAACCCCATTGAGAACCTGTGGTCCATCATCAAATGTGAGATTTACAAGGAGGGAAAACAGTACACCTCTCTGAACAGTGTCTGGGAGGCTGTGGTTGCTGCTGCACGCAATGTTGATAGTGAACAGATCAAAACACTGACAGAATCCATGGATGGCAGGCTTTTGAGTGTCCTTGCAAAGAAAGGTGGCTATATTGGTCACTGATTTGTTTTTGGTTTGTTTTTGAATGTCAGAAATGTATATTTGTGAATGTTGAGATGTTATATTGGTTTCACTGGTAAAAATAAATAATTGAAATGGGTATATATTTTTTTTTTGTTAAGTTGCCTAATAATTATGCACAGTAATAGTCACCTGCACACACAGATATCCCCCTAAAATAGCTAAAACTAAAAACAAACTAAAAACTACTTCCAAAAATATTCAGCTTTGATATTAATGAGTTTTTTGGGTTCATTGAGAACATGGTTGTTGTTCAATAATAAAATTAATCCTCAAAAATACAACTTGCCTAATAATTCTGCACTCCCTGTATACTGCTGCTGTTCTCAAAAAAAAGGGATAATTTTTCCAGGCTTGTTCAGAACAAGCCACTTTTTCTTTGATAATTAACATCCAGGCTCAGACTGGACCACAGGGGTACAGGTGAATCCCCTGGTGGGCCCCTAGTCTCCCACCCCCTGCACAAGTGGCACATAACACAGTAGACTTACTGCGCTACATACATATATTCAATGTACAGCACCTCAACCAGCCAGTTCATTTAAAAAAACTTTATAGAATCTCTCCAGTTTATTATTTTAGACACTATCAGAGCTGAGATGACTTCTAGGTATAGAGGAAAGCTATCAGTGTCCTCTTCTCCCCAGGACCTACCTTCTCAAAGTTGCTGCAGGGACCCCATAATCAATCATCTGGTAGCATCTTGCTGCAGTGTGAGCAGGTAATATTTGAATGTATCTGTACAGTGGGCCCCAAATTTTTTTTTTACTGGTGGGCCCAAGGCACCCCAGTCTGACACTGTTAACACCTGTATGTGTATAAATACGAGCAGGCATTCTGTCCCCATTTACTCATAATTTTTGGATGCTTGTGCACAATAATCTACTGTTTCTTATGAAATTAAGATGTGTGTATGTATAAACAGGGTCAAGGATCTGCCCTTGTTAAGACATAATTTTTGGAGAAAAAGAGAGAATGACTATATATATATATATATATATAAAAAGTCCTAGGAGACCTCAGAGTGTCATATACTCATTTTCAGACACTTTTTGTTTGTGTAGAATCGACTCGACCACTAATCGAACTTTTTGAAAAATTTGACGAATCGGACAAGAGACAAATTCGAATTCCAGTTCTCACATCTGTAATTCATTTATAAAAACTTGTTTATAACTGGAGGTACGCTTTAAAGAAGATGGACTATTTTTGTCAGCGTCTTATTAACTGATGAATATGCTTATCATCTAACTTTCCTGAAGGTTATGTACTCATTGGAGGAAACTGTTTAGTGCATACTTTTCATCACTTGATTGGTACTGCTTTTATATTGGTCAATGGCTGTAGAAAAGGCATGACCCAATCGGCAGCATTAGATACTAGGTTCTAGTCTGTCCACCATCTGCACAGAGTTTGTATGTTCTCTCCTTGTCTGGGTTTCCACTGATTTCCTCCCAAGTTCAAAAAAACATAACAATTGGATAATTGTTTTCCTGTAAAATTGACTCTGGGGTGTATATTCTGCTCTTGGGCTTTGGCAGCTCAGTGTTATCATAGGGATATGGTTGTTCCACAAAAAATAAATGAGAACCCAGGACTCTTTTTTTTCAGCATGTTTTATTAGATTTTTCCAATAATATTACAAACATTGGAAACTAGGGACACCAAACTATCCTGAACATAATCAAGAGCGAACCCAGGATTCTATTTTTACCTGAGTTGTAAAGTGGCCTATCCTCAGGCCTTTAAATCCCTAGCCTTCAAATAATAAGGGGAATGATTGCTGATCTCACCCTCCACTATTTAATGATGATAAGATGACTCTGCCGTCCCTGCCCTCTAATGATGATAAAATGACTGCTGGCCTCCACCATCTAATGGTAATGAGATGACCTTGCTAACCTTGCCCTCTAATGATGACGATTAGATGATTCTGCAGACTCCACCCTCTAATGATAATGAAATGACTGCTGACCTCAACTTCCACTATCTAATGATAATGAGATGATGCTGAAGACCCTATCCTTTAGTGATAATGAGTTTACTCTGCTGACCCTGTCCCAATCTATTCAACAAAGCTGAAAAGGAATATAATATTTGAAAAAATTAATAAAAATATTATGCCATAGATCTTTTGGTAGATCTTCTCATGTCCCGTCACCTGAGGGTGGAAAACCGCTTTAATTCTATTTACAAGCTTAAAAAGAATACAATTGCCACTTTAGCTGTAATGCATTAGAGTAATTCAACATAAGAAACATTGGAATGTTCCTAGGTCATTAATCAGGAAAAAAAAAACTCATTTTACACTAAACAGTTCAATCTTTCAGGTTTTGCTTTTTCGCACGTGTGTCAAGCATGGCATGAAAAATATGTTCAATCCCCCAAAGTCAGTATGGAAAAAATGATCGTACAACAAAGGTCAAGCAGAATATGCTTTTGTTTCACAGAAATTTTTGAATTGATGTAATGGAAATTATTGTCATATCGAATGTTTGAAATATGTCTGAGCTACAATGAGTTGATGAATCCTCTAATGTAATAGATGCGATTTCTCTCCTGGAACCATTCCACAAATTCCAATATCAAGACTCCGAGGTGTTTCCAGAACCGGAACACCAGCAGTAGAATGACAGGACTGATAGAAAACAACGGCCAAGTTAACATAAATTGCTCTACGGTCCATGTTAACTAACCTAAAACCTAACTATAAACCTAACCTCACCCTCATCTGGCTCCATGCTTCCACTCCTGGACACTGACCCTGACCTTAGCTTTGCTTCTGGATTTTATCTTCATCTTCATCTTGCCTCGTCAGATTAGTCACCTGGCACTTGTAGCTTAACCTTCTGGCCCATCTTCTAGTTAAAGGGGTTTTCGGGATACTTCATCAGTATTTGATGGGTGGGGATTTGCCGCGATTAGCAGTTTGAGAAGGCACTGGAGCTCCCAGTTGCTCTGCGGCTTGTCAACTGACCAAGCACAGCGCCATACATTGTCAGGACGGCAATACAATTGAATCTAATGCCGTGGAAGATCTGAAGGACCTGTGGTGACATCACAGGTCATGTGACCAGTAAAACAGGCAGTGGTTGAGAAGGACCTGCCATGATGTCACCATCATGTGACCAGTTCAGGGGAGAATGGCAGTGAAGAGGAGAAGTTTTGGGGGAAGAAGCTGTGGTAATGTCTGCTACATGAGGAGAGGTTAGTGAAGGGAGAGGCAGAGCACTGCTGGGAGTTGTGGTTATTTAACTGGGACTGTATGTTAGGGCTGAAGGGAGGGATGTTATTTACATGGGACTGTGTGTTGGAGGTGGCTGGGGAGGGGGTCATGTTATTTACATGGGACTGTATGTTGATGGTGGCTCTAGGAGGAAGTGATGTTATTTACATGGGACTGTATGTTGCAGGGGGCTGGGGGAGGGTGGGATGTTATTTACATGGGACTGTATGTGGATGGCGGCTGTGGGAGAGAGGGATGTTATTTACATGGGACTGTATGATGGTTGGGGGAGGGAGTGACGTAATTTACATGGGAATGTATGTTGATGGAGCTGTGGAAGGGAGTGACTTTATTTACATGGGACTGAATTTTACAGGGGTCTGAGGGAGGAAGTCATGTTATTTACATGGGACTGAATGTTGAGGAGGCAATGTTATTTACTTGGGACTGTATGCTGAATGTGGCTGGTGGGGGGAATCATGCTATGTACATGGGACTGAATGTTGAGGGAGTGATGTTTACATGGGATTGCATGTTGGAGGCGGCTGTCGAGGGGGTGATATTATTTACTTGGGACTGTATGTTGAAGGCAGCTGGGGAGGAGGTGATGTTATTTACATGGGGCTGTATTTTGGAGGGGGCTGTAGATAGAGAGGGATGTTATTTACATGGGACTATAAATTGGAGAGGGCTGGGGAGATGGTGTGATGTTATTTACATGGGACTCTATGGCAGAGGGAGGGAAATAGTTTTATTTACATGGGACTGTATGTTGGAGGGGCTGAAGGGAGGGTAGTGATGTTCTTTACATAGGACTGTATTTTGGAGAGGGCAGGAGAGATGGTGTGATGTTATTTACATGGAACTGTATGTCGGAGGAAGGAATATAACTACAGGAGGTGCTGCAAATCCAGCGGACATTATAGGTGTTCTTATTACTACTGGGGGCTCTATAGGAGGGACTTATAGATCCTCCTTATTTTTACTAAGAGCACTATTACTACTGAGGGGTCTGTAGAGAGATCTATTACCACTGGGGACCAATAGGGGGGCTTATTTCTACTGGGGGCTCTGTGAGGGTATTATTAATACTGGGGGGCTCTTCTACTAATGGGGGCACTCTTGGGGAGCATTATTACTGTTGGGGACACTGTCGGGGCCAGTATTACTAATGGGGGCATTCTGGAAAGGAATTACTATTGGTGGGACTTGGAGGAGCACTATTACTATGGGGGGCACTCATATTTCTTCAGGATAGTATTTTGGGGTAATGGGGAGCACAGCGAGCAGCAGGATGACACTGTGGGGGCTCCAGGTTGGGGGATGATGATAGAAAAGTGAGAAAGCTAAGATGTCTGTTTGTCACACTCTGCAGAGACGAGGCGAGACTAAAAGAAGTTGTCCGGACCAAATGGAGAAGATGATGTCAGAGAAGATCTACATTAAATAGGATGTCACCTGGGAGGCCCTGAATGTGACTGGTATTTGCTGCTGTATAGTAAGTACAGCAAAATTCGGTGTGGGGGGGGGGGAGGGGGGGTGGCGACTTAGAGAACTGGGCCATATTCATTGGGGCTTGGGCCCAGATCTTTTTTTCCCCATGGTGCTTTTCCTTAAAGACCCTACCAGCTGGATCTTTACAAGGAGGATTAGTACCTTTTGTGAGGTATTATATGAGTGAAAATTTTTTCTAAATTGTATCTGCCTTTTCACAGAATAAAATCTTTAAAAATATATTTAAATACAAAAAAAATAAAAATACCGTTCTACCTCTACTTTATGGATTTTTTTTTTCCAAAAAGTTCTGTCATATATGGAGTAATTTAAAAATAATAAATAATGGGTTCTCACCTCAACGATCCCCATTCTATTACTGTTCCAAGCTGCTCTGGTTCCTGATGCTCTCCACTTCCTGCCCAGGGGGTCGACACACAGGAAATAGTTTGAACTGCCCACTCAGCCAATCAGTGAAGGCAGCGGTGACTCACCTCTGGTAGTGATTGGCTGAACAAGCAGTAATAACTATTTCCTGTGTGTTGAGCCCAGGAACAGTAAGTGAAGAGCATTGGGGACTGGCGCAACATTGTGATGACAATGACAAAGGATCAGTGAGTAATGATGATGTTTTATTTTTAAATATATAATATAATAATAAAAATATAAAGAATATAATATTATACCTTATTCCATACAATTTTGGCATCCACTGGGTGAATAGGATACATTTTCTGTATGCGCCGGTAGCTTTCTTTCTGATTGGATAGGAAATCTAATGAAGGAATACATCAGTCTGCATTACTCGTTTAATCAGTTTTTCTTTCAATTTGTCTAAGAGGAAACAATTGTTTTCCTCGAAAATTAGATTTTTTTTTTTAGGACATCGGATGGAAATGTCAATATATTTGAAGATTCTCATTAAAATCAACTGTGATTGATTACAAAACTAATGCAGGCTGATGTCTAAGCCTTCATGTTTTTTTTTTTTAAATAGTGGAATAAATAGGAAACTTGCTTTTTCTAAAATCTGTAAAAAATACTGTAAAGGGAATGTGTCACCTAGATTTATTTACAAGTTAAAAACACAATGAAATACACTAGTGTTAAATGAAAAAAGAACATCTGGGAACTAAATGGGATTGAGCTGAGATTGAGTATAAACTCCTAGTGGTGCTTGGACAATCATCATACAACCAAGGTGGTGCACATTTATTATGGGTTCTGCATCAGGTGATATGTTGAGGCAGGTCACATTTATACTGGGGGGCATTTCCCTGGCTGTGACACAGGCATGGTAGTGGTCATACAGAAGATGGATATCCACCTGTGATATGTCATTCCAAGCTCTTTCAGCCTGTAGCCGTAGTTCAGACAAGAGGAGGTCTGGAGAGCGTCTACTGCCTTCATGCATGATATGGAGACACACAGGACCAACATCAGGTGTTATGGTGTGGGTCGCCATTAGCTACCTTGACTGTTCCTGTCTGATATTCATGGAGGGATATTCAGTATGTCCAGGACGTTGTGGAGCCAGTCCTACTGCTTTTTGACTCACTCTGGAGATGTGCTATTCCAACAAGATAACACCCGCTCACACACTGTCCACTCTACACAATGTGCTCTTCAGGATATCCAGCAGCTCACCCAACCAGCTTGATCACCAAACCTCTCCCGGTCAAGAAGGTCCGGGACTGGATGGGGAGATGGATCTCCCATGCACAGCACCCAACAACCACCTTGGCTGAACTACGGGTCCAAGTGGAAAGAGCTTGGAATGAACACACAGGAGGATATCCAACATCTATATGGCCGCTATCACGCCAGAGTGGCAGTCTGTATTGTAGCAAAGGGATATGCCACCCAGTATCATCAGATTGTCTGACACCAAGCATCCTCATTAGAGATGAGTGACTTTCTCAAAAATTCGATTCTGACTCTTTTCCGAATTTTTCCCCAAAATTTGTTTCGATCCAAATTTATTTGTGGCGAATCACGTTAAAAAACAGCTATTTTCTGGCTGCAGAGAGCCTGTACTGTGCCTTGCAGTAACACGCATAGGGAGTCTGCTGTGGTAGTGAAACAATACTATGAGTCTGTATGACATGCAGATGACAGGCGTCGCTCTTAGAATCACTGCACACTTCACTTATTTGGGCAGTCATTGGGCCAAAACTGACCAGATAACTCAAGCAGTGTGGACAGCACTCCTTGGTATCAGTGTGGTGGGTGCATGTCTCCAGGGGGTTGGTAAAAATACCCCCAATTCAGCGTAAATAACAATGGTTTAAAAAAATAAAAAACAGGAGACAGCACGTCCAAAGTGGTGGAATTTAATCCGGATGCAACGTTTCGGCTCACAAACAGCCTTTGTCAAGCATGCACATACACCAAATAGTGGATGTGCATGCTTGACAAAGGCTGTTTGTGAGCCGAAACGTTGCATCCGGATTAAATTCCACCATTTTGGACGTGCTGTCTCCTGTTTTTTTAAACTCTTGTTATCCACATAGATGTCTACAGAACCGGTTCTATTAAACGCTTATACATAGTGATGGACGAACATCGTCCGGGACGGTTCGCAAACGCGATCAAATGTTTGCGAACCGCAAGTTCGCGGCGGGCCCCATTCACTTTAATGGCAGGCGAACCTGAAAAACCTTCAGCTCATATCTGCAGCCAGCAAACACTTACTAGAAGTGCACAAATAGTCCCACAACATGGACAGTGACATACCAGAGGGGGATCAATGATAGTGATGAGCGGGAGGTGCCATATTCGATTTCGCGAATATTCGATTGAATATTCGTCTTATATTCGTTGAAATTGAATATTCGTCATTATTCTATTTATCGCGAATAATATGCTATTTAATTATTCGCGTATTGCGATTTTCCTTTAACTGTATAAGGCAACTTTCCTATTGGCTATGGCTATGGCTAATATGTGTATTTTACAAATATTCGCTGTATTGCTATAACTTAGTTTTTTAGAATATGACAAATATTCTAAAAAACGAAGTTATAGCAATATAGCGAATATTTGTAAAATACACATATAGACTGCAATTTAGCTAATATAGTGCTATAATCTTTTTTTTATAGTCAAATTTCTTTTGCCTCTTCTGAACTTCAGTTTTGGAAAAAATTTACACTATTAAAAAAAAAATACTACAGCACTATATTAGCTAAATTGCAGTCTATATGTGTATTTTACAAATATTCGCTATATTGCTATAACTTTGTTTTTTAGAATATGACGAATATTCTAAAAAACGAAGTTATAGCAATATAGCGAATATATTTGTTATTTAGAATATTCGTCTTTTTTTTTCAATCTGTACTGTTATTCCACTTTGGCATACTGCTACCCGACATGCGTCCCCGTCACCATGGGAACGCCTGTGGGTTAGAATATACCATCGGATCTGAGTTTTCATGATCTCAGGGGAAACTGAGATCCGATGGTCTTTTCTAACCCACAGGCATTCCCATGGTGACGGGGATGCTTGTCGGGGAGGAGTATGCGAACAACTGTACAGAATGGAAAAAATAATGCGAATATTCTAAATAACGAATATATTCCCTATATTGCTATATATTTATTTTTTAGAATATTCGTCATTTATTTTTCCATATGAAAACAAGATTCCTCCCTGCTTAAGTTGCTTGTGGGCCAATACTCATTGACCCACAAGAAAGAAGCAGAGAGGAATCATGTTTTCAGATGTAAAAAAATGACGAATATTCGAAATAGCGAATATATAGCACTATATTCGAAATATTCGCGAATTAGCGAAGTTGCGATATTCGCGATTTATATTCTCTATTCGAGCTCAACACTAATCAATGACAAAAACTCCAACAAAAAATATGTATCTTAATCAGGGGACATTTTTATGCTTCTCAAAGGGAAATTCTCTGAAATGTGTCCTGTTGGAGCCTAGAAAATTTTTATTTTAGGCCACGGGAGTACGTTGTTCCAATGTCGCTGCAGTAACGCAGCAAAACCGCAAACAAATGCTGCACTACCCAACTGCACTATATATAAAGTATATTATTGGTATATCACACCTCTGCTTCAATCAGTTTTTTGGGGGGGCAACTGGTATATCACACCAGTAGAAATTATTTGTTCCAATAACGCTTGTCCCTCTATATATCTGCAGTATCGCAGCAGATCCGCACACAACTGCCGCGCAATACAAATGCACTATAATATACTTTCTATGTTGGAAAGCAGATTATAAATATATTACACCCCTCAGTAAGTCACACCTATCGATAGTACATCTATACCAGACCTTAAAAGGACCTTTGTGGCCCTATTATCTATCGTTTGGTGTCCCTAACAGTCTGTTCCTGCTCCACACAGCAACCTCTCCCTACACTGGCAAAAGAATGAATGTAAAGTGGCGGCCAGATCAGGTTTATTTATAAGGTAGGGGGTGTGTCCATGTGCTGAAACTTCTCAATTGGCTGTCCTGTACCACCTGATGGATGTGTCATGGGTCAAAGTTCTTCACAATGTAAAAGAATATGGCACCGGCGGACATCTCCATATGTTCGAAACGAGCGCCGGGCGAACCGCAAGGCCATTTCTACTTATACAAGTAGAGCCCCCTACAGAGTGGAGAGGGTGTCAGCAGTAAGTTTGTGTTGACGTCACTGATTAATTTGCCCTTCCTCTGATCCGTCAGAACAATAACCCCCAAAAAACGGATCCTGTCTGTGGAGCATCTGCCTTCACTCGGTCAGCATTTGGTCAGTAATCCATCAGTATTGCTAATGCCAAAAAAACAGGAGTGGATCCAAAACAGAGATGACACGTGAATGGAATATTTGCATGTCTTCTGTGTTTTGTACCCACTCCTGCTTTTGGCTACCAAATCACAAGCCAATTCTGATGCAAAATAGGAACCATGTCAAGCAGGCCTTACAGCTGTTGCATAGGATCCGTTGTCCATCTAATTTTTCCTTTCTTCTGACAGATCAGAAGAAGGGTCAAATAAATTATGATGTCAGCCAGGCCGAAAGGCAAAATAGTGGCCCAGTCATAAAGTGGGAGCAGCATGAGAAGTCCACAGAGTGGCCCTATGACATAGTGGTGAGGTGGCAGCAGCATCAGGAGGAGGCCACAGAGTGGCATAATGACAGAGTGTGGAGGTGGGTGGCAGCATCAGAATAGTAGCTGAGACAGGTAGCCCGAAGAAGAGACAGGTGAGGGTACAGGATCTGCTCCTGGCCATGCCAACTAAGGGTTGTGCCTGGCGAACCCACCGACTCTTGGTTGGGGGTGTCTGATGTCACTTAGGACGAAGTGGATGACTGAGTCAACCATTCAAGGACAGCTGGGTTGCTGGTCAAGATACGACTGCTAGATGACACCGGGAGCTCAGGCCTCTCGCTGCGACTCCTGCTGCTACGCCCTCTTACTCTGCTGCGACCTCTGCCTACGCCAAAAACATTTAAGGTCTCTGCCACTCCCCTGTGCAGGGCCTGGCATTTCTCTGTCTGACATACTGTTAGATCAAATAAATAAATAAAAAGGAAATTAAAACACCCCAAAAAAGTCTGCAATTTTCTCACTTCCCCACACAACGGCTAATAAGCCCTTTTTTCCACTAATACACGGCAAAGAAGGCTTTAGAACATATAACTGCACCGCTGAATGGCAAATATATATATTTTTGCCACTAATGCACACCAAAAAGGGCTGTCATTTTATCACTTTACCACAACGGCTAATAAGCCCTTTTTTCCCACTAATACAAGCCAAAAAATGCTTTAGAAAATATTTCTACGTATTATTTGCCCTTGTGCGGGGCAGTTATATGTTATAACTGCCCCGCACAAGGGCAAATAATACGTAGAAATATTTTCTTGTAATAAACCTTATTAATGGCTGTATCACTGAGCACTTGCACCCCAATAACAAGAACGGTTTGTTGGAATTACAGAGCTGTATAATGGCAATTTGGATCCCCAGTCAGTGCAGCAAGGTGTAATAGGATTGTTCCTATTACCCAGGCTGTAACCTCCCCTACTAACCCTGTTCTACATAAATGCTGCGGAATGATTCCTCCCTATCCTTTCCCTGAACTTCTATTCAGCAAAATAAAAGTTTTCAAGTCTTTCCTAGCACTGTCCCTAGTGCCTGCTGACGTCTCTCCCTGCACTAAGTGCACTGGAAAATGGCAGAATCCAAGATGGCTGAGGCTATTTATAGGGCTGTGACATCACAGGGCTGACTGGCTGCTGATTGGCTGCATGCATGGCATTGTGGGTGATCTCTCATTCCCAGAGTTCCTTGCTCAATGTCCTAACACGTGCAGCAGCCATTTTAGGAAAAAATGCGAATCGTTACCACGAAGCATGTGGAAATTCGGATTCGGTGCAAATCTAATTTTTCCCGAAATTCGGAATGAATTCCACTTTGTCAACTTCGATTCGCTCATCTCTAATCCTCATTGATCAACTCTTCCTGTGAACCACTGGTGCCAAAAACTTTACAGTGAATGGCTCCATTCACTGTGTCGATCCTGGCTCTGGTGTACTGCAGCTCAGCTCCCATTCATTTGATTGGAATCTGTGCTGCCGTAACCCAGCATGGCCACTACACTGTGGACTGAGCCTTCTGCTTCCAACTCCACCCACCGTATAGTTTCCAGCACCATAGACTGCACGAAACAGCTGACTGAAATGGTCATTCATGCTTTTTGATTTTTCCCCCCATTACATTGTTTTAATAGTTTGGGCAGGGGGTGGGGTATGAATTTTTAACTCTTCTTTTTTATTTTTGCTAACTTTTTAAAAACATTTTAAACTTTATTTTAAGCTCCTTTATGGGGTTTGAATATGTGATCATTGGATCACTTATACCATAGACTGCAATTAAAGAGTATTGCCGTCTATAGCAATAACAGATATTCAGTCATAAAAAAACAAAGTCCACCCTCTTTAAATTCTATGGTTTTATGTATCAGAACAAAATAGGTAAAACCTGGTCTTTAAAAGGTCTTAAAATTAGGCAAATAGTCATTTTTTTCTTGATTGAGAAAATCAGCAATTGAAAATTTGCGATAAAAAATTTGTGATACGAAAATTTGCGATCAACACTACTCCTAAAGTCAAAGATATTGCAGCCTTCTCATTGGCCCACAAACAAGAAGCAGTGAGGGATCATGGGTACTGATGAAAAAAAAAATCTAGAATATTCGCGATTATGAAGATATACTGTAGCACTATATTCTAGATATTCACGAATTCTTGAAGTGCCAATATTTGCGATAAAAATTTGCGATTAAAATATTCGCGATCAACACTAATATTAACATAGTTTGTAAGGCTGAAAAAAGACATTTGTCCATCCAGTTCAGCCTGTTATCCTGCAAGAGGATCCAGAGGAAGGAAAACAACCCTCATGAGGTGGAAGTCAATTTTCCTCACTTTAGGGGAAAAAATTCCTTCCCGACTTCAATTAGGCATCAAAATAACTCCCTGGATCAAAAACCCATCTCTAGTAGCTATAACCTGTAAAATACATACAGGCCCCTGTTGAACTCTTTCAGTGATCTCACCATCACCACCTCCTCAGGCAGAGAGCTCCATAGTCTCACTGCTCTTACCGTAAAGAATCCTCTTCTATGTTTGTGTACAAACCTTCTTTCCTCCAGATGCAGAGGATGTCCCCTCGTCACAGTCCTGGGGATAAATAGATGATGGGAGAGATCTCTGTACTGACCCCTGATATATTTATACATAGTTATTAGATCTCTCCTCAGTCATCTATTTTCTAAAGTGAATAACCCTAATTTTGATCTTTCTGGGTCCTGTAGTCCACCCATTCTAGTTATTACCTTAGTTGCCCTCCTCTAAACCCTCTCCAGCTCTGCTATGTCTGCCTTGTTCACAGGAGCCCAGAACTGTACACAGTACTCCATGTGTGGTCTGACTACTGAAGTGTTCATTTCCGACAATTGGATGCTCGCTCAGTGGAGGAGAAAGCTGCATTTACATGCGATCACCTCCATAGTATGAGAACGAGCGATCGCAATAGCAGTGCATTGTTTCTGGCATCAGTGTACTGTTTAAACAGAACAATCTGCTGCCCAGAAACGATTATTTACTTGTCTTCACTAATGACAGTTTCACCCGATGAATGCACATTCGCGGATGATCAGCTGCACCTTTAGACAGACAGATTGTCAGGAAGGAGTGTTCGCAGAAACGTTTGTTCCTGATAATCTGCCCGAATATTGGGCCATATAAATCCACCTTTAGAGTCAATTGTTTTTTTTACATTTCTGTATTGTTATTATTAGAGATGAGCGAATTTCTCAAAAATTTGATTTGCTCGGTTTACCTAATTTTCCGAAAAAATTCAATTTGAACCAAGTTTATTTGCGGCGAATTGCGTTAAAAAACAGTTATTTCCTGGCTGCAGAGAGCCTTTCTAGTGGTGTAGCACACTGTGCCTTGTAGAAACACGCATAGGGAGTCTGCTGTGGTAGTGAAACAATACTGTGAGTCCATATGACATGCAGATGACAGGCGTCGCTCTTAGAATCTCTGCACACTTCACTTATTTGGGCAGTCACGGGGCCAAAACTGACCAAATAACTCAAGTGTGAACTCAGCCTTACAGGTTGATGTTAGCGTCGGGTATAAAGAACCGTGCAGAGGCCCAAGATCCTACTATAGCGTGAAAGAGCGCAGTCCTTTTACACCGTCGTCAGCTGATTCCACATAGATGTCTACAGAACCTGTTCTATTAAACGCTTATACAAGTAGAGCCCCCGACAGAGTGGAGAGGGTGTCAGCAGTAAGTTTGTGTTGACGTCACTGATTATTTTGCCCTTCCTCTGATCCGTCAGAACAATAACCCCCCAAAAATGGATCCTGTCTGTTGAGCAAGTTGCTGGTTTGGCTAGGCAGGAACCACATTTACCCAGTGGGCCGTAAAGGACATATATTGTCCTTGACCGTAGTTACAGCTCCGCACGTCGGTGCTGCTGTGCACTTTGGCAGACACTGAGAGGCTCAAGGACTGGCCCACCTTCTCTTCTACATATTTGTGCAGGGCTGGTACTGCCTTTTTGGAAAAGAAATGACGGCTTGGGACTCTCTACCTTGGCTCGGCACAAGCCATCAGTTCTCTGACAGGTGCAGAGTCCACCACTTGGAAACCAGCAACTTGACTGCCCGAAATCGGGTGCATGCCACTGGGTGATGCAGCAGTTGCTGCGGCATCGGAGTCACAGTTCTCGCAGGCCACTTTATGGTGATGCTGCATATGTTGACGCAGGGCCGTGGTGCCAACATTGGCACCCTGGCCACGCTTCGCCTTCTGCCCACAGATTTCAGCAAATGGCCATGTTCACCTGATCCGGCGGCTTAAGAAAAAACTGCCACACCGCTGAGTAGGTGATTTTATCCCCTACACTCCTCACTGACTGACTGCTACCGCCACTGCCTCCGTGAACCCCTGCACCACTACTTTCCCGGCAGGTAGGCACTAGCAAAGCGGGTGGTCTACCCGGACACGTTTGGCTCCCGACCTCCCACTTCTGCCACTCTGCTGACTCCCAGCCACGCTACCGACTTGCTGGCTCCACTGCTGCCTCAATCGCAAACTGCCACCCTCTTCTCCCGATGATGATGAAGCCCTTTCGTCACCCGGCTCCCAATTGCGATTGGCTGCTGCTGAACGACAAATAATACTTTTTTTTTGCTTGCCACTAATACACACCAAAAAGGGCTGCAATTTTCTCACTTCACCACACAATGGCTAATAAGCCCTTTTTTTTCCTACTAGTACAACCAAAAAAAGGTTTTAGAACATATAACTGCACCGCTGAATGGCAAATAATACTTTTTTTTTGCCACTAATATATGCCAAAAAGGGCTGTAATTTTCTCCGTTCACCACACATTGGCTAATAAGCCCTTTTTTCCCACTTATACACGTCAAAAAAGGCTTTAGAACATGTAACTGCACCACACAATGGCTAATAAGACAGAAATATTTCCTAGTAATACACCCTGGTAATGGCTGTATCACACAGCACTTGCACCTCAAAAACAAGAATGGTTTGCTGGAATTACAGAGGTATCATCTATTGCAAACATGAAAGCGGCAGTAAAAGGGCAATTTGGATCCGCAGTCAGCGCAGCAAGGTGTAGTAGGATTGCGCCTATTACCCAGGCTGTGCACTTCCCTATTGAACCCTGTTCTGCTTCAATACTGTGGAATAATTCC
Source organism: Bufo gargarizans (assembly GCF_014858855.1). Taxonomy (NCBI): domain Eukaryota; kingdom Metazoa; phylum Chordata; class Amphibia; order Anura; family Bufonidae; genus Bufo; species Bufo gargarizans. The sequence goes on from NC_058080.1 coordinate 729,741,994, forward strand.
TCCCTATCCTTTCCCTGACCTTCTATTCAGCAAAATAAAACTTTTCAAGTCTTTCCTAGCACTGTCCCTAGCGCCTGCTGACGTCTCTCCCTGCACTAAGTACACTGGAAAATGGCTGAGGCTATATATAGGGCTGTGACATCATAGGGGCTGGCTGGCTGCTGATTGGCTGCATGCATGGCATTGTGGGTGATCCCTCGTTCCCAGAGTTCTTTGCTCCATATCCTAACATAAGCAGCAGCCATTTTAGGAAAAAATGCGATTCGTTACCACGAATCGTGGTGCGTTTAGAATTTTTCCTGAAATTTGGATCGAATTCCACTTCGTCAACTTCTTTTCGCTCATCTCTAGTTATTATTATTATGTTTAATTATAGGGTCAGTTATTCTTGTTTTTTACTTTTTTATTAATGATGATTATCATTATTATGTTTTAGGTAAATTATTTTTATTTTTTCAGTTTTTATTTTATTATAGTAAAATATTATTTTTTATTTATTGCTTTATTATTATCAACATAATTTGTATTTTTAGGCTAAGTTATTTTAAGGGTCAGTTATTGAACACCATTTTAAGGAGTTGTCCAGCCTAGGAGCTAACAACCCCAAAGGAACGAATGAGTGCTCAGCTGAAATAAAAACAACCTAAATACTCACCTGTCCACGACCATGCAGTTTGTGCGCCACTGCCCTAGCCTAGCTGCAGCCATCATGGGACCAAGCCATTTTCGGTCTAACACGGGCTGTATTGACTTAATAATTAAAAAGAAGAAATAAAGCATATTTGGATTTTATTCGCTGGATTCATTTCCTGCTTTTGTCACCTTATAGAAAAAAATACCAAACTCTGAACATCCCACAAATCACCATTAAATTCATTATAACAAAATGGAAAGAATAGGGCACAGCTTCAAACCTGACAGGAGAAGGTCACCCACCAAAACTCACTCACCAGGCAATTAGGACAATAATCAAATTCCACAAAGACACCGACTGAAGAAACTTCAGAGATCTACAAGAATCTATTCATAGGACCACCATAAGCTGTACTCTTCATAAGGCCTCATGCACACGACCGTTGTGTGCATCCGTGGCCGTTGTGCCGTTTTCCGTTTTTTTCGCGGACCCATTGACTTTCAATGGGTCAGTGGAAAAATCGTAAAATGCACCGTTTTGCAGCCGAGACCGTGATCCGTGTATCCTGTCCGTCAAAAAAATAAGACCTGTCCTATTTTTTTGACGGACAACGGTTCACGGACCCATTCAAGTCAATGGGTCCATGAAAGAACACGGATGCACACAAGATTGGCATCCGTGTCCGTGATCCGTGGCCGTAGGTTACTTTCATACAGACGGATCCAAAGATCCGTCTGCATAAAAGCTTTTTCAGATCTAAGTTTTCACTTCGTGAAAACTCATATCCGACAGTATATTCTAACACAGAGGCGTTCCCATGGTGATGGGGACGCTTCTAGTTAGAATACACTACAAACTGTGTACAAGACTGCCCCCTGCTGCCTGGCAGCACCCGATCTCTTACAGGGGGCCGTGATCAGCACAATTAACCCCTTCAGGTGCGGCACCTGAAGGGGTTAATTGTACTATCATATCCCCCTGTAAGAGATCAGGGCTACCAGGCAGCAGGGGGCAGACCCCCCCCCCTCCCCAGTTTGAATATCATTGGTGGCCAGTGCGGCCCCCCCTTCCTCCCTCTATTGTAATATTAGGTTGGTGGCACAGTGTGCGGCCCCCCACCCCCCCTCCCTCTATTGTGATAATTCATTGGTGGCACAGTGTGCACCCCCCATCGCCCCCCCTTCCTCCCTCTATTATAATAATTTGTTGGTGGCACAGTGTGCGCCCCCCATCGGCCCCCCCTCCCTCTATTGTAATAATTCGTTGGTGGCCAGTGGGCCCCCCCCCACGCCCCCCCTTCCTCCCTCTATTGTAATAATTCGTTGGTGGCACAGAGTGCACCCCCCATCGGCCCCCCCTCCCTCTATAGCATTAACAACATTGGTGGCCAGTGTGCGGCCTCCCATCTCCCCCCCCAGATCATTGGTGGCAGCGGAGTTCCGATTGGAGTCCCAGTTTAATCGCTGGGGCTCCGATCGGTAACCATGGCAACCAGGACGCTACTGCAGTCCTGGTTGCCATGGTTACTTAGCAATAGTACAATAGTAGAAGATTCATACTTACCTGCTGGCTGCTGCGATGTTCGTGTCCGGCCGGGAGCTCCACCTACTGGTAAGTGACAGGTCTGTGCGGCGCATTGCTAAATGAACTGTCACTTACCAGTAGGAGGAGCTCCCGGCCGGACACAGACATCGCAGCTCCAAGGTAAGTATAAATCTTTTACTATTGTACTATTGCTAAGTAACCATGGCAACCAGGGCTGCAGTAGCGTCCTGGTTGCCATTGTTACCGATCGGAGCCCCAGCGATTAAACTGGGACTCCGATCGGAACTCCGCTGCCACCAATGATCTGGGGGGGAGGCCGCACACTGGCCACCAATGTTGTTAATGCTATAGAGGGAGGGGGGCCGATGGGGGGGCGCACACTGTGCCACCAACGATTTATTACAATAGAGGGAGGGAGGAGGGGGGCCGATGGGGGGCGTACACTGTGCCACCAACGATTTATTACAATAGAGGGAGGAAGGGGGGGGCGATGGGAGGCGCACACTGTGCCACCAACGAATTATTACAATAGAGGGAGGGAGGGGGGGGCGGGGGGCCGCACACTGTGCCACCAACCTATTATTACAATAGAGGGAGGGGGGGGGCCGCTCTGGCCACCAATGATAATCAAACTGGGGAGGGGGGGCCGCACTGGACACCAATGAGTTAAATACTGGGGAGGGAGGGGGGTCTGCCCCCTGCTGCCTGGCAGCCCTGATCTCTTACAGGGGGATATGATAGTACAATTAACCCCTTCAGGTGCGGCACCTGAGGGGTTAATTGTGCTGATCACGGCCCCCTGTAAGAGATCGGGTGCTGCCAGGCAGCAGGGGGCAGTCATGTACACAGTTTGTAGTGTATTCTAACTAGAAGCATCCCCATCACCATGGGAACGCCTCTGTGTTAGAATATACTGTCGGAAATGAGTTTTCACGATCTAACTCATATCGACAGTATATTCTAACATAGAGGCGTTCCCATGGTGATGGGGACGCTTCAAGTTAAAATATACCATCGGATTGGAGAAAACTCCGATCTGATGGTATAAAAGGGACTCCTGACTTTACATTGAAAGTCAATGGGGACGGATCCGTTTGAAATGGCACATATTGTGTCAACGTCAAACGGATCCGTCCCCATTGACTTGCATTGTAATTCAGGACGGATCCGTTTGGCTCCGCACGGCCAGGCGGACACCAAAACGACTTTTTTTTCATGTCCGTGGATCCTCCAAAAACCAAGGAAGACCCACGGACGAAAAAACGGTCACGGATCACGGACCTACGGACCCCGTTTTTGCGGACAGTAAAAAAAATACTGTCGTGTGCATGAGGCCTAAAGGAGATGTTTCAGTCTCTGGGTTCACCTTCTAGCAGGACAATGACCCTAAACATAAGGCTAACGCTACACTGGAGGGGTTTAAGGGGAAACATATAAATGTCTTGGAACAGCCAAGTCAAAGCCTAGACTTCAATCCAATGGAGAATCTTTGACATGACGTGAAGACTGCTGGACACCAACACAACCCTAACAGAATAAGCAAAAATGCCAGTGTCTAGACATGCTAAACGAATAGAGACATGCAGTACTCCAAGAGACTGCATTTGTAATTGCAGCAAAAGTTGTACAATAAATTTCAGATTTTTTTTGTCTTTATTGTTTTTGTCATTTATAAAAATAATTTTTCACTTTCAATGTGGTCGACATGTTGTGTAAATCAAATGGTGGAAACCCATTTTAATTATAGGCTGTAATGCAACAAAACAGGAAAAACATCAAGGGAGTGAACACCTTCGCTTTGAGATTTTAACAGTCACTTCTACTTACATTGGTATTCAACACTGCGCAGTATCTTTCTTTCACTCTGTAATGTTAGTAATGATGAAAGCTTCCTGTAGGTCCCAGGGTGAAATTCTGGGATTCTTCTTTCAGCATCTTGTCCTCTACTTTTGAGATGTATTAAGCACTGTCTTTCTTGATAATGTCTTCACTAGCATATGTCTATCTAAATTCTAGGTGATGATGACTTAGTTCGAAGCTCTGGAGTCAATCTGCTGCAATCGAGGGACGTGAAGTTATGTAATGTCTCATGCATCCAGTTATTCTATTGAATACCTTGGTCAATGAATGAAAATGTAACGCTGGCAGCCTGCATCTGCTGCTGTCCCACTCTCCTGGATGGGCATGGGTACCGCTCCACTCACCGTGTCGTAGTTCCAGTACTCTGGCTTCAGGCCAGGGCGTCAGTGTATTGTGTTTATTAGGACTATGAACCTCAGTCTGCAACACTGCAACGGGTAATCTCCTGCTCTGTGGGCTGCTGCATGGCTGTGTCCGATTGCTAATCAGCTGCTCCTATGTACTGTATACCTAGCTATTTCCTTCACTGGTTGCCTGAGCAATAGTTCTCTACAGATCCTACCAGGTCCTCTGGTCTTCTTGACCTTGGAAAATAGATATATCCATTTGAATGCCTGTGTACTGACTTTTACCTATCTCCTGGACCAGATTCTCTGCTGCCTGACCTGACCCATGCCTGTTCAACCTACTGAACCTGAGCCACCTGCCCTGACCTTTGGACTGTATTCAGATTTGCACGTACTATGCCTACCCAGACCTTGGCCTACTTCCTGTCATGGAACCATGAACCAGACGTACAACAGAGATAGGTGGAATAAGAAGGCTTTATTGAAAATCAAGCCGTAGCTAAAGTCCAAACGGATGGCTAAACCGAAGCAGGGTCTTGCGTAGACGGAGGTCAGGAACCAGGAGGGTAGTCAGACGTAGCCAGGATCAGGAACCAACGGGGTAGTCAGACGAAGCCAGGAACAGGAACCAACGGGGTAGTCAGACGAAGCCAGGAACAGGAACCAACGGGGTAGTCAGACGAGGCCAGGATCAGGAACCAGAAACAGCAGCAGTCTTTGAAGCATGTGCACACAGGAGGACCAAGCAAGGAACTGAAGCCACAGACCTTCTATATATATGAGCTAGGCATCCAGCTCCTCCCAGTGGGAAGGAGGAGCCGCAGGGTGGGAGGCTACAAGAAACCCAGAAACCAAGATGGCCGCCAGCACATGTCAAACGAAGGAGAACAGTGAGAAGGTAAGACCATGACAGTACCTCCCCCTCAAGGGCCCCTCCTCCGCGGAGTAAGGAACGGTTTCAGAGGGAAGCGTGCGTGGAAGGCTCGGAGCAACGCAGGAGCATGGACATCTGTGGAGGGAACCCAGGAACGCTCCTCTGGACCATAACCACGCCAATGGACCAAAAACTGCAACCGACCGCGGACCAGGCGTGAGTCCAGGATATTGCTCACCTCATATTCCTCACGATTGCCCACTTGGACCGGACGGGGCCGAGGAACCGAGGAAGTGAAACGATTACACACCAATGGCTTCAACAGGGAGACATGAAACACGTTGGAGATCCGCATGCCAGGAGGAAGCGCAAGGGCATAGGCTACCGGGTTTACCCTGTGAAGCACTCGGAAGGGACCAACAAAGCGAGGCGCCAGCTTAGGAGTGGGCACTCGAAGGTTGAGGTTGCGGGTGGACAACCATACACGGTCTCCGACCTGGTAGGAAGGAGCGGGCGCTCGTCTGCGATTAGCCTGGAGTCTCTGGCGTTGCGCAGAGACCTCAAGGGACCTCTGGATCTGTACCCAAGAAGTACGTAGGACGGAAAGGTGATCCTCCACAGCCGGAGTATCCTGGGGAGAGAATACCTCCGGTAACACGGCAGGTTGGAACCCATAATTGGCCATGAAGGGAGACGTCCCAGAGGAAGAGTTCACCGCCGTGTTCCTGGCAAACTCAGCCCAAGGCAGGAGGTCAACCCAATTGTCTTGGTGATCGGAGACATAGCAACGAAGGAATTGCTCCAAGGCCTGATTGGATCGTTCTGCGGCCCCATTGGACTGAGGGTGGTAGGCCGAGGAGAAAGAGAGATGAATCCCCAACTGGGAGCAAAAGGCGCGCCAGAACCTGGACACAAACTGACTCCCCCGATCCGACACAATCTCCTTGGGCAAACCGTGCAACCGGAAGACCTCCCTGGCAAAAATCGAGGCCAACTCTTGTGCAGAGGGTAACTTCTTGAGAGGAACACAGTGGCACATTTTGGAAAACCGATCCACAATCATGAGAATGACCGTATGGCCTCGGGATGCAGGAAGGTCCACAATGAAATCCATCCCCAGGTGTGACCATGGACGCTCCCCGGTGGCTATGGGTTGCAAAAGGCCCAACGGAAGGTGCCGAGGGGACTTACTCTGGGCACAAACGGAGCATGCCGCTACATATGCGGCGATGTCGGAACGTAGAGAAGGCCACCAGAACAGACGTGAAACCGCCCAGGACAGCTGATTCTTTCCAGGGTGCCCCGCGGCCTTGGAGTTATGGTAGGTTCGCAACAACCGAGTGCGCAACTCCTCAGGCACAAAACATCTGCCGTTGGGTCTCCCAGAGGGAGCACCAGATTGAGCCGCCAAAATCTGCTCACCCAGAGGAGAGGTCAGGCTGGTGCGAATAGCAGCCAGGATCTGATTCGGGGGTATGACCGTAGTCGGAATCAACTCCTCCCCGGACAGCTCGGTGTACTGCCGTGATAAGGCATCCGCTCTGATGTTCTTGGAGCCGGGTAGGTAGGAGACCACGTAATTAAAACGTGACAAGAACAGAGCCCATCTGGCCTGACGTGGTGTCAATCTCTTGGCCTCAGAGAGGTAGGTCAGATTCTTGTGGTCCGTCAGGATGAGAACCGGAACCACCGAGCCCTCGAGCAAGTGCCTCCATTCTTTAAGGGCCTGCACGATGGCCAATAACTCCCTGTCACCAATCTGATAGTTGCACTCCGCGGAAGACAGTTTCCGGGAGTAAAACCCACAAGGAAGCAGAGGGCCCTCTGGTGTTCTACGCTGAGACAGGAGGGCGCCTACTCCCGTCTCAGACGCGTCCACCTCGAGGACAAAAGGCAACCCAGGGTTGGGATGCGACAGAATCGGAGCCGACACAAAGGCGGACTTTAGAGCCTCAAAAGCTCGGATGGCCTCGAGCGGCCAGACCTGAGGATTACTGCCCTTCCTGGTCAGATCCGTGAGAGGCTTGGCTAGCATGGAAAAGTCCCTGATGAACTTCCGATAATAATTGGCGAAGCCCAAAAAGCGCTGCAGGGCACGAAGTCCACTGGGCTGGGGCCACTGTAAGACAGCCGAAGCCTTCTCAGGATCCATGGAGAACCCCTCAGCGGAAATGATGTAACCTAAGAAGGTTACCTGGGATCGGTGAAATTCGCATTTCTCAAGCTTACCGAACAGCTTGTTCTCTCGTAAGCGTTGCAACACTCGTCTGACATCCAGAATGTGGGCCTCCATGGATGCAGAATATACCAAGATGTCATCCAAATAGACCACCACACACTGCTGCAACAGGTCACGGAAAACATCGTTGATGAATTCCTGGAAGACTGCGGGCGCATTGCACAACCCAAAGGGCATAACCAAGGATTCATAATGACCGGTCCTGGTGTTAAACGCGGTCTTCCACTCATCGCCCGCCTTGATCCTTACCAGGTTATATGCCGCCCTCAGGTCGAGTTTGGTAAAGACCGTGGCCCCTTTGAGGCGATCGAACAGCTCGGAAATCAAGGGTATCGGGTAAGCGTTCTTGATCGTGATGCGATTGAGACCCCTGTAGTCGATGCAAGGCCTCAACTCACCGCCCTTCTTTTTCACAAAGAAAAATCCAGCCCCTGCCGGGGACGAGGATTTGCGAATGTGTCCGCGTGAAAGCGCCTCCCTCACGTACTCCTCCATGGCCTCATTCTCCGCTACCGACAGTGGATAGACTTTGCCACGAGGAGGAACGGCACCAGATTGTAACTCTATGGCACAATCGTATGGGCGGTGCGGAGGTAGGGCAACCGCACGCACCTTATCGAATACATCCCGGTACTCCTCGTATTCAGGAGGCAACAGAAAGTCCGAGGAAGTACACAGCAACTTGACAGGCCCATGGATGCAACTAGCCCCACACTGCGGTGACCACGAGAGGATCTCGGCCGATCTCCAATCGAAAGTCGGATTATGCTTCTGGAGCCAGGGGTACCCCAAGACCACCGAGTAGTGTGGAGACGAAATAACCTGGAGACAGACCGACTCTCTGTGAACGGCACCAATGGCCATCCCCACTGGAAGGGTCTCCTGAGTCACGTGTGGCGGCAGAAGGGGTCTGCCGTCTATCGCCTCAAGAGCCAGTGGGGAACCTCGAGGCTGCAGAGGAATGGAATTGGCGGCGGCGAACACACTATCAATGAACAAGCCACCAGCACCAGAGTCCACCAACGCCTGGGTCGTCACCGAGCCCCCGACCCAGGAGAGGACAACAGTAATCAGTGGTTTGTCAACACGGGAAACCGGGGACGAGGAGACTCCACCCAAGATCTGCCCCCGACAGGATCTCAGGTGCGAGCGTTTCCCGGACGGTTCGGGCATGCCAACCGAAAATGCCCACCGAGACCACAGTACATGCATCGGCCCTCGCGTCTCCGGAGTACCCTCTCCCCCTCGGACAGGCGAGCAACCCCCAGCTGCATGGGTTGACCCCCAGACCAGTCATCCCCAGGAGGCGTGGGAGGAGAGGGAGGCACGGGTGGGACAGCAAACGTAGGCGCCAATCTGTTAGAAGGCCTCCGCAGGCTCTCCTTAAAGGAAGGTCTCTCCCTGAGTCTGGTGTCAATCAAAATCAGGAAAGAAATAAGGGATTCGAGCTCCACTGGTAGGTCCTTGGCTGCAATCTCATCCTTCAAGGCATCCGAGAGACCATGAGAGAAAGCAGCGACCAGAGCCTCATTATTCCAGCCCACCTCTGCTGCCAGGGTACGAAACTCAATGGCGTATTCAGCTACGGATCGTGAACCCTGTCTGATGGACATAAGGAGCTTCGCAGCAGAGGCAGCACGAGCCGGCACATCGAATACCTTCCGAAGAGAAGCAACAAAACCGGAAAACTCGGCAACCACCGGATTGTTGTTCTCCCATAAAGGGCTGGCCCAGGCCAAGGCCTTGTCCGAGAGCAGCGAGATCAAGAAGCCCACCTTTGATCTCTCAGTAGGAAAGGCATGTGGCAGCAACTCGAAATAAATGGCCACCTGGTTAAGGAAACCTCGGCACTGAGTTGGCTCTCCCCCAAAGCGCTGTGGAAGGGGGGCAGAACCGGTCATACCCCGAAACACCGCAGGTGCAGCAACAGGTGTCGGGGTAGACTCTGGCGCAACAACCGGAGCGGCAGTAGGAGCGGGCCCAGGAGCGACAACCGACCCATCGGCAACGGAAGCTAAATGAGCCGTGCGTTCAAGCAGGGTTTGTAACGCCACAGCGAACCGACCCAACAGGTGATCCTGCTGATCAAGTCTGGCAACCAGCGTAGGTAGCGAGGATGGCCCTGTACCGTCAGAATTCATGGCTTGGTCCTAATGTCATGGAACCATGAACCAGACGTACAACAGAGATAGGTGGAATAAGAAGGCTTTATTGAAAATCAAGCCGTAGCTAAAGTCCAAACGGATGGCTAAACCGAAGCAGGGTCTTGCGTAGACGGAGGTCAGGAACCAGGAGGGTAGTCAGACGTAGCCAGGATCAGGAACCAACGGGGTAGTCAGACGAAGCCAGGAACAGGAACCAACGGGGTAGTCAGACGAAGCCAGGAACAGGAACCAACGGGGTAGTCAGACGAGGCCAGGATCAGGAACCAGAAACAGCAGCAGTCTTTGAAGCATGTGCACACAGGAGGACCAAGCAAGGAACTGAAGCCACAGACCTTCTATATATATGAGCTAGGCATCCAGCTCCTCCCAGTGGGAAGGAGGAGCCGCAGGGTGGGAGGCTACAAGAAACCCAGAAACCAAGATGGCCGCCAGCACATGTCAAACGAAGGAGAACAGTGAGAAGGTAAGACCATGACACTTCCTGACTACTAGTATAGCTTGACCCTTGTTATTCTGCACCAATGTCTCTGACTCCCATGGGTCAGCTGCCATCTACACCAGGACTGTTCAAAGAGATAGCAGTTTGGTTGCTCCCCTGCAGCGAAGACCAGATCCCTGTATAAGGTTGAAGGTTGAAGACAAGAGGACTACCAGGATAACTCCCTCAGGACTACCCCAAAGTCAAACCAGTTAGTTGGCACAGTATTTTTGGAAGCTCTTGGGGATGTTGAATGGCAGGATGGTTACTACTTAGCCTCAGTAGATGTGGAAAGCCTTTGTACTAGGATTCCCCAGGAACTGGGAGTGCAGTCGGTCCATGGTATTTTAGAAAAAAACTATAAGAGTGCCAATTATGTTGAGTTTGTTACCGAGGCACTATATTTTGTCCTTACACACAACGCCTTCATGTTCAATCAGTAATGGTATAGACAGCTGTTTCTTGCGTCATTTGAAGAGAAATACATATTTACAACAGAAAATCCTTATGTGCAATATATTAGATTATTTTTAAGATATATTGATGTCGTGTTTATGGTGTGGACGGGTACCGCGGTACAATTTAATGCGCTCGTGGAGTATAAAAACGACAACAATGACATGAATATGCGGTTCACCAGTGAAATGGAGAAACTTGAATTTTTAGATGTGAAAATTAAAATCAAAGATGGCAATTTATGCACTACTGTATACAGAAAACCTACACCCACTAACGCATGGTGGCATCACGATAGCTTTCACCCTTCCCATGCAGTCCTCTATGGTCAATTCATGCGTCTCACGAGAATCGTTACTGATCAAGCAGAATTTGATGCACAGTGTAAAGAGTTAAAGATACGTTTCCTTCAGAGGGGATATCCGGAACATGTTATAGATGCAGCGTACATGAAGTCACGTGCATGGAGACAAAGTAGGACGACTACATTTAATAAAAGAAAGACTCAGACAAATGGCAGGGCTGCCAGGACGGTGTTCACATTTGATTACACCCCAATGGCTCCACTCATCGAGAGAGCCATTCTGAGTAATTGGCACATGTTAACCCAAGATGCCTCTTTGAAAGAGAGGACACACATGACTCCTATCATGTTTTAGGAGGAGCAGAACCATTGGTGATGTAATCGTTAGGAGTAACCAAAGACTGATTCAAATGGTTTAGGCAGATGTGCACCGCGGGGCAATTCCGCATGCGGTCACTGCTCAATGTGTAGGTTTATGTACAAACATAGATACCTCCAAATAGGAGGATTGGAACATGTAGTTAACCCTTTTATCTACTGTAAAACACAAGTTGGAGTGTATGTCCTCCTTTGTCCATGCGGGAGGTTTTACATAGGCAAAACCTTCAGACCTCTTTATGTTAGATTCAGGGAACATAGGAAGTCGATAGAAACCACAATTGGGGCCAATAGATTCATCGAACATATACATGCAGAACATGGAGGAAGCAACAATGTTGTGAAGTGTGCAGGATCCGAAGTGGTGGGGAGGAGGAGACAGAAAACGGATTTTGTTACAGAGCGAGGCTGCATGGATTATTAAAACGAATGCGATGGGTTCTCTAGGACTGAATGACAAGAACGACCTGGCAGTTTTTGTCTGAATAGTTTTTATATAACGTGTTTTTTTTCAGATGGGTTTATTTTGTTTTGATGTGTGTATGATGTATTGATTGGTTCAACATGACGCGTCAGAGGGAGTGTTCTAAATTGTGCACACCCCCCCGACCACGCTATGGGAGGCTTGACAAAGCACAGGTAGCGCGAAACGGCTGTTGCCTGACTCATCTGGGCGGTGCCCGCCCTTTCCAGTTTTTAACCAGAATAAGGCCCCCTGCACACGAACGTGTGCACCCCGTGGTCGTGCACGAACACAGTCGGTGGGGCAGCCGCAGCGGATCGCGGACCCATTCTCTTTAATGGGTCCGCGATTCGGCAGTTCCGCAAAAATATAGGACATGTTCTATCTTTTTGCGGAACGAAAGTATGGGACGAAACCCCACGGAAGCACTCCGAAGTGCTTCCGTAGGGTTACGTTTTGTGCTTCCGTTCCACACCATCCCGCATCTCTGGATTTGCAGACCCAGTCAAGTGAATGGGTCCAAATCCGTGATGCGGAATGCCCACGGAACGGCAAATGCGGTCCGCAATACGGCAACGGGAAGCAAACGTTCGTGTGCAGGGGGCCTAAAGCTGCAAATATTACTTTATGGTGAGTGCCGCTATTCATTTTTTCTTTATTCGTTGACTTTTGAATGGCTATCAAGCAGAGCACCACCATATATCGCATGTTGCGAGTGCAGGTGTGAATACAGTTGGACATTTGTCACACTTTTTCTTGTATGGACAGTTGGCACAGTGTGCTCAAACTAACCGTTTTGACTTTGGGCTGGTTTTTGCATACATTTATTAGTATTATTTGTGGTCTACTTCCTTTACCGATTTCATCACAGATTTTATATCAATTCACTGAAATATTTATTCCTGGTTTTTCTCCCCATCTTGTGTAAAATTTAACTCCTCTCCCCCCAATAAGAAGATTGTCTAATTTAGTCCAATAGGGTCTTCTGTTCAGGACCCTCAATTCTTAGGCTTATTGCACCCGAACGTGTGCGCTCCGTGGCCGTATTGCGGACCGCATTTGCAGATCCGCAATACATCGGCACCGTTCCGTGTGCATTCCGCATCACGGATGCGGACCCATTCACTTCAATGGGTCCGCAAATCCGGAGATGCGGAATGGTGCGGAACGGAAGCAAACGGAACGCAAACCCTACGGAAGCACTACGGGGTTTTGTCACGTACTTCCGTTCCGCAAAAAGATAGAACATGTCCTATCTTTTTGCGGAATGTCCGGATCGCGGACCCATTATAGTGAATGGGTCCACGATCCGCTGCGGCTGCCCCACGGTGGGTGTTCTTGCGTTGCTGCACGCAGCACGGCCACGGGGCGCACATGTTCGTAGAGAGTGATTCTCACTCTGGAGGACTTGTCCTGTATTACACCGGAAACATTGATGTGAATACTTGTTTCCCCACTGATTACAGATGTTGCTTGAGGAGCCATCACTTGTGATACTCCTATTGCTAAGAGATTCTTCTAAAATGTATGGTTTGTCCAAAGTAGAGAACCCTTTAAGCACATTGTAGTGTAATATAGGTTTAGCAATTTTTTTCCAGGAAGATTTATTCGTTTTACACACTTATAGTGCTGACATATTCCATAGCGCTCTACAGGCATTATCATCACTTGCTGTCCCCAGTGGAGCTCACATTCTAAGTTCCTATCAGTATGTCTCACAGGAAGAACATACAAACTCCATGCAGATGTTGTCCTTCTGCAGATTTGAACCTAGGACCCCAGCGCTGCAAGGTACCAGTGCTAACTAGTGTTGAGCGCAAATATTCAAATTGCTAATTTTTTTCTCGAATATCGCAACTTCGAGATTTCGCGAATATTTAGAATTTTGTTCTATATATTCGCGAAATCGAATATTCTTTTTTTAATTGTTATATTTTTTTCTTTTCCACTTCCCTAAAGTTGTTCTTACCTGTCCTTTGGATTCCTGGCTTCCTGGCTGCTCCAGTCAGTGCCCGTTGACGCTTCTGCCGACTTACGTGCTCATGGAGCGTCCCCATCACCATGGGAACATCTCCATATACTAGAATGTACTGTCGGATTTGAGAATTACGTTGAAATCGCAATTCGATTAATTCAAGTTATAATAATCGAATTGCGATTTCAACTTAACACTGCTATATTCCATATTCGTTAATTCTAGCCTAATGGAATATAGCAGTGCTAAGTTGAAATCGCAATCCGATTAATTCAAGTTATAATAATCGCATTGCGATTTAAACTTTTTACGTATATTCTTAATATTGCTCTAACTTCGTCTTTTAGAATATTCGTAATATTCTAAAAGACAAAGTTAGAGCAATATTACGAATATTCTAAAAGACGAAGTTAGAGCAATATTAAGAATATTCGTAAAATACACATAGATTGTAATTTAGCTAAAATACTGCTATAGTAATTTTTTTAATAGTGTATATATTTTACAAAACTTAAGTTCAGAAGAGGCAAAAAATATTAGAGAAAAAAAAGGATTATAGCACTATATTAGCTAAATTACAATCTATATGTGTATTTTACGAAATTTCGTAATATTGCTCTAACTTCGTCTTTTAGAATATTCATAATATTCTAAAAGATGAAGTTAGAGCAATATTACGAAATTTCGTAAAATACACATATTAGCCTAGCCATAGTCAATTAGTCATAGGAACGTTGCCTTATACTATAAAAAGAAAAAATCGCAATACGCGATTAATTAAATCGCATATTATTCGCGATAATGGGAATAATTACGAATATTCGATTACGACGAATATAACACGAATATTCAATTGAATATTCGTGAAATATCGCAAAATCGAATATGGCACCTCCCGCTCATCACTAGTGCTAACCACCGTGCTGCCCAGATGACCCAATTCTAGCCCTCTCCACTGAAGTACTGTATATATCAGGTATGGAGAGGGCTGAACCAACAACTACCTCATCTCCACTCGGCTGGAGAGTGGTTCCTCATTGGTTCAGCCATATTGGAGGAACACGGCCCTTCCTGTATTATCTCACTAACGCCTCATGCACACGAGCGTTGTTTTGGTCCGCATCCAAAACGCAGTTTTTGCAGCTCGGATGCCGACCCATTCACTTCAATGGGACCACAAAAGATGATGACAGCACTCCGTGTGCTGTCCGCATCCGTTGCTCCGTTCCGTTGTCAGCAAAAAAATATATAAACTGTCCTATTCTTGTCCGTTTTGCGGACAAGAATAGGCAGTTATATCAATGGCTGTCCGTACCGTTCCGCAAATTGTGGAACGCACACGGACGCCATCCGTGTTTTGCGGATCCCCAATTTGCGGACCGCAAAAAACACACAACGGTCGTGTGCATGAGGCCTAAAGCAAAGGTATGTTTGCTTTATGGCAGCTGAAATGAATGGGTAGTCAGCTAGTCAATGAACCCAGAAATGTCTTATCTACGTGTATAATGTACAATGTTGCTGTTAGGTCAGCCCTCTATGTCTGCCGCTGCCCTGCTCCCATCCATGCTTCTCACCATGCTGATGAATCCATGCTTCTGCCTTGTGCTCCAGCCTCTGTCTCTTTAGGGAGCTTGTGTGTACTCACCTGTGACCTCTTAAAGGGCCAGTACATGTGCTTCCAAATCCAGGCAGAGGGTGTCCTGGTGACCAGCAAAGGTGTTCTGATAGTCTTATGGTATTGCAATTTGTTCCTGTCTGTGCATTCCAGCACTTTAAATTTCAGTTCTGTCTGTGTTAACCCTGTTTGTCAGCCTTGTCTGTGTTGCTCCCAAGTGTCCAGCCCACCTGCCTCGTCGGTAACTTTACTCTCACCCTGCCTGCCTGTTTATCGTGTGTTTCCCACCATCTACGCTTCAAGTGTGCTGTCTGAATCTCAGAAACCTGCATTCTAGTGACTGTTCAGACTATACCTGCGGTTTTCCTGCATTTTTGGTGCGTTTTCTTTATTTTGAGCTTGCACTAGACTCCCTGACCTCTGTGGGTCAGCTGCCAACTAAACCGGGGCTATCTCAGGAGGTAGCTGTCCAGTTACTTTCCTGCAGTAAAGACCAGATCCCTGTACAGGGATTAAGGGGTGAATACCAGAGGAGCACCAGAATAACGCCTTTAGGGTTTAGCCCAAAGCCGGTTAGTTGGCACAGTGGGTCCGAACTCGTTCATCCATAAAGGTCTCATCTAAACATCTAGAAGTACTATAAAACTGTCATTAACTCACCCACCTTTTTGTCCCAGCTAAGCTGACAAGTGAACTGTAGAAAATAGAAAGCATCAGGCTATTGTTTCTGACCCAGTGGCTAATGTGGAAGCTGAAAAAACTGCAATCAATAAAAAAAATATAGGACAATAAAAAGACCAGACATATTTAAAGAGCAAGCATAGGCATAAGGCCATCCTTCATATAAGATAGGGCCAGGCGCTATTCATAGTGTTCAGTATATTGGGCAGACTAGATGGGCTAAATGGTTCTTATCTACCGGCACATTCTATGTTTCTAAGCAGGATCAATCCTATTAAACCATTCACATTACCTGGCTGTGTTGATCCTGCTGATTAAAATTCTATTTATTTTATGAAAATCGGTTGTGGCGTTCCCGAGATAAAATACTTTTATTCTTAATGCAAGTGAGAGCTTGAGAACACCAAGGGGTGTGGCCTAGACCCTCAGCTCCTCAGTGTTTGCCACCCCCCTTGGTGCACTGAAATCCTCACTTGCATGAAGAATAAAAGTATATTTTTCTTGAGAACGCCACTACCGATTTTCACAAGAAAGGTATCGTTTTAATTGACAAGATCAACCCTACTAATCAGTATGCCTTGTTTAAAAACAAGTATGCTCTTTAAAAATATGGTTATGTTTTTTTCTGATGACACACTCTCCCCTTTCTTTTCTGTACATTGTTCTTAGTGTTACAGTACATCTTTTCAGATTTGTCACAGAGGTTTTATTAGATTCAGGAGAGTAGTCAGAGATTTGCTGACCGTCAGCATCATGCCGCCCACAAACAAATTCATTTTATAGTCCCTGCCGCTTATCTTATATGCCATTATATCTCTACACTGCCTAATCTTTTCTGACATTGGCTCCATTGCCTACTCAAAAATAACTGTGGACAAAGGACAACCTTGTCTTCTCCCTCGTCTTATCTAAATTACATCTATTTCCTTCGCTGGTAATTTTAGTTTTGTTTCTGGTTGAGATTATTAATATTTTATGGCTCTAAAGTCCCTTATAATTCTGACTTGACTCGATACAAGAAAAACAAGATGGTCATTTGTGGCAGTCAAATGCCAAAAGCCTCTGAAGGGGGTGGGTTGGTTTGCTCGACTCTCAGTGCCCCTGCTGATCAGCTGCATAAAGAGGCTACTGCTCTCGAGCAGGGGCTGTATACCCTTCATTGTTAATTTATTTACGGCAGTGTACATGCAACCAGACTTGAATGGGACAGAGTTGTTGTGAGTTGCAGTACCAGATACAGCCACAACCAACTGTATGGCGCTGTGTGCTCCTGCTGAAGCTTCATAGCTGCTTCATGCAGTTCATGCGGTTGGTTTCTCCAGAGATCATTTATTGATAACCTATCCTAACCATACATGGTTCCAAATACTCCCATTAATGAGACTGGTCATTGATTGGTCCTTTACATTTTTTGGGAATAACCTTGATGACCTCAGTGTGAACACTTTCAAATCCATCATAATTTGTCCTGGTCCAGAGAAGAATTTGTATGACTGTTCAATATTCCAGAATGTTTTATAAACTGTCAATAATAAAGTCCAGTTAATGACAAATGAAAAGGATTGTCCTGGAATAGGTGATAAATATCTGATCGATTCGACCTCTGATCAGACACCTATTGGCTAGGAATAGGTGATAGCTTGTCAATTCTGGGACAAACCCTTTAACCTCTTCAGGACTGTCCGTTGATTATATACATCCAGGTGGTTTTCATTCCGGAATGTCCTTGCAAAGTTAGCAGCTGTATGCTAATCGTGCAGCTGCGGGAGTGAGGAACCCACTGTCGGTGACAACTGGGCTTCCCATAGAGAAAGTAGGGAAAGCAATCATGATCGCTAAGCACCTAATAAGCGCTGTATATACAGTTCTGGAAGCAGTAATGTCGTGGTCCTAGCGATCATGTGATCACTGGGGCTGGATATCTGCATGAGTTGCTGGGTCTTAGCAGTCCCAGATCATCTCTGCAGTGAGGTTTATATATTTTCTGGGGCTGTATTTCCCTTGTAAGTGGGGTTGATATGTCAGCCCCAATTACAGCAAAAATCTGCAAATATATACAGTATATAATGTTAAATGCCGACCGGAGATCTTGTATATCCTTATGATGAACACAAAGTATAAAAACAAAAAAACAAATCACTGAATAAACAGTAAATAAATAAACAGTAAAAAAAGCCACCACATGCTTCTGGCCCCACCACCGGCGATTGTGAACAATATATTTTCATACAGCAAAACTGCTGTTAAAGGGGTTGTGTCACTTCAGCAAATGGCATTTATCATGTAGACAAAGTTAACACAAGGCACTTACTAATGTATTGTGATTGCCCATATTGCTTCCTTTTCTAGCTTGATTTATTTTTCCATCACATTATACACTGCTAAATTCTATGGTTACGACCACCCAGCAATCCAGTAGCGGTGGTCGTTAGAGCTAAGCGAACCCGAACTTTACGGTTTTCGGTACATGGACCCGAACCCGAACTTTTTCACTGGGGTACGGGTTCGGGTTCAGTGTTCTGGTTATTTTCTTCTAATACAGAGGTGTTCCCATGGTGATGGGGACGCCTGAAGTTAAAATATACCATCGGATTGGAGAAAACTCCGATGGTATATTCTAAACCCGAGGCGTTCCCATGGTGATAGGGACTCTTGAATTTAAAATATACAATCGGATTGGAGAAAACTCAGATCCGATGGTATATTCTAAACCCGAGGCGTTCCTTTGACAGGGTGCTGCCATCTGCGGCACCTGAGGGGTTAATTGTGCTGTCAGAGGTCAGGTGGCTGGAATGTTTCTACAATGTTTGCATTGGTGGGCAGTGCGCCCTCCTCCCCGGTATTAAAATCATGGGTGGGCAGTGCGCCCCCCCCTCCCCACCCATCAATGTTCAGTTATTCAGCAGCATTATACTTACATGCGCTGTGGCCGCCCGGCGCTCCTCCTTCTTGTAACTCACAGGTCTGTGCGGTGCATTGCTATAAGCATAAGCAATGCGCCGCACAGACCTGTGAGTTACAAAAAGGAGGAGCGCCGGGCGGCCACAGCGCATGTAAGTATAATGCTGCTGAATAACTGAACATAGCAGACAGGACTTCAGTAGCGTCCTGGCTGCCATGGTAACCGATCGGAGCCCCAGCATTACACTGCTGGGACTCCGATCAGAACTGCCACTGCCACCAATGATGGTGGGGGGAGGGGGAGGGAGCACTGCCCACCAATGATTTTAATATCAGGGAGGGGGGGGGGAGGGTGCACTGTTCACCAATGATTTTAATAGTTGGGAGGGGGGGGGAGGGCACACTGCCCACCAATGATTTTAATACTGGGGGGGGGGGGCGCACTGCCCACCAATGATTTTAATACTGGGGAGGGGGGGGGGCGGACTGCCCGCCAATAATTTTAATACTGGGGAGAGGGGAGGGCGCACTGCCCACCAATGCAAACATTGTAGAAACATTCCTGCCACCTGACCTCTGACAGAGAGCTGCCGTCCGTGCAATTAACCCCTCAGGTTCCGCGGATGGCAGCGCCCTGTCAGTGGTGCGTTCCCATCACCATGGGAACGCCTCTGTTTTAGAATATACCATCGGATCTGAGTTTTCACGATCGTGAAAACTCACATCTGAAAAAAAGCTAATAGCATTATTTTCCGTTATAACCATGTTATAACGGAAAATATTAAAGTAAAGTTCGGGTCCCCATTGACTTTAATGGGGTCCGGGTTCGGGGTCAAGTTCAGGTCAAGTTCGGGTCCCGAACTTTGACCTGAAGTTTGGCCGAACCCGGCGAACCCGAACATCCAGGTGTCCGCTCAACTCTAGTAGTCGTGCTTGCACACAATATAAAGTGGCGGCTTATGTGACCTCCCACTGTCCCGGCCACCAGAGAGGCTGGAGCTTTTTCCTGTAGTGTGCATGCACGGCCACCGCTGACAGATTGCTGAATGGTCATATCCATGGAAATGAGCAGTTTATAATGTGATGGAAAAATGCCATATGCTGAAGTGAGCCAATCCCTTCAAATGTTATGTACACCTTTGGGACATTTTTTTTTATGATTGCATTTTACTCATTTTGAGCTAAAAAGCTTTTTTTTATTATTTAAAATATTGAGCCGTTCTGTGGCTTAACTATGGGTTAATTAAGGGTTAACTATTTTTCTAGCTGTGACTGGTACTTTCAGGGTCATGTAATAACCCTTATCTCTAAATTACTAAAAGGTCCTAAACACTTATTTAAGCCACATCAGTAAGGTAAGAGTTGAGCTTTAACAAGTGTTTATAAGGTCAGAGAGCAGAGATAAGGAGCCTGTCAGCTCCCTGCCTGACGGAGCAGAGAGAAAATACAGATCTACTCGATGGCTCGTCATTTTTAATAAAGACCAACTGAAAAATTATTTTTAACTGAAATGAGTACAATGCACTAATAAAAATAAAATTGCCACCAAAGGTGTACATATCCTTTAAGGAAAAGAAAACCACATTTAAAAACAAACAGTAAATTAGTTGAAATACAATTTTTTTCCTTTTTTAAAAATGTTACCAGATGTAACCCCCCTAAAAAGTACTAAAATAAAAATTACATAATAAAAAAATCCCATATATATTATTGTAAAAAGGAACAAAAATTATACATAGCCAAATGGAAAATGTTATGGCTTTCAAAGATGGCAAAAAAGCATCTGGTCAGGCAGGGGGAAAATGACCTGGCTTGAACTGGTCAAAGGGATAAATAATAATAATGATATAAAGAAAATAATAATAAGAACATTTTTAGAGGAAAGTTTTTCGCCGCCTTTGTAGCATGCGTTCGGTCTTTACAAAGTGTGAGAAACAGGATGCAGCAGCCTCCATTGATACCAACGCGTCTAGCACTTAATTGTTTTCTTCAGGTCAAGTAGTTTCTCTGAGAAAACAGAACATGAGTAAAACAGAGAAGTGATGCCAGTTGAAAATGTCAGCGAAAAATGTATTGTTCCTTACAAAAAAGAAGACGAAAGGGCAAAGTGGTTGAGACGATGAATATAAAACCTTGGACAATTGATGTGAATAGGTCACAAATATAAGTGGAGAGGCCGGATATTCCGCTCGCTTCCTGCTCTGAAGGCCTTGTGTGTTCTCACCTTCTTCATAGGAAAATGTATTACGGGGTTATGTAAAAAAGGTTTATTTGTTTCCTTCCTGTCTGACACTTTACAACCTCAAAAGAATGACTCAGGCAAAAAACAGATTGTTACTTAAATTTTTTTTTTTTGCGGCGTATAAAACCCAGTATATCACAGTTTAAAGGGACAGTAACCTTAGAAAAAAAAGAAGAAAGAAAAAAATATGTCATATGTTAGGCTAAGTTCCACCTCTTTAATTAAGCTCCACCCCTTAATGCAAGAAGGAGGGGCTGATGATTCCTATTTATTTAAAGGGGTTACATAGGACTAGAAAAATGACACCCCGTCAACCGGTTGTGTGTGGTATTGTATCTCAGTCCTATTCACTTTGATGGAACTTAGATGCAATACCAGACACAACCTATGGGCATGAGTGGCACTGTTTTTGGAAGAAAGCTTCTCAGCTCCTCCTCCAAACAGAGGGTGGGGCTAAATTAAAGAGGTGGAGCTTGGCTTGTACCATTCAGTTTGTGAAAAACCTATGCCATGCTGTTTTTCCTACTCCTCCTCTTGAGGCGGATGCCTTAATGGATGTACCCAATCTTTTAGACCATATCGACGTGGTACGAAAGGTAGATCACCTGTAAAGGGTTTTTCTCATGAAAAAAAAAACATGTTGTATATGCTCCGTTTGGACACTGGGACATCTTTAAATGAGTTCCCATTCTTGGGACTACCCTTTGATAAGCCAGATTAGGGAGCTGCATCCATGGACCTTGATGCATCCACGTACAGTTGTATGTGGTCACCCATTTATTTGAATAGATGAACATGTAATACTACATTTGGCCTGTAGTGGCCACTGCAGGAAAAATGGTCGGTTGGAACTACCCTGAATGATAGGCTGATCGCTGACTGGAGGGGTTGTCCGCTCCTTTTAAGCTGTGAACTTCAGGATAAAATCTGAATCTTAAAGGGAACATTTCTGTGCAAATTATTATTTTTGATGATTACCGGTTTATTGTATTTTTTGTCTGGATTTTATAATAATCAATCGCGACAATGTTTTGAGCATCATAAATAGATCTATTGAGCCTCCTGTCAAGTCATAGAAGCAGTTCGTAGAATACTAATATGATTTTTAGACTAATCTGTGATCTGTCAGGAGCTAATAGGAGACGTTCTGCAAGGCCGATGATTGCAGTGTCAGTCACCGATGAAGTGAAGGCACATTGATTGCTGCTTTCTGAGCTGATTATTTTATTTTTGGTAATATATCAAATATAACAGCTCGTCAGTATAACGATGGAGTCCCGGTACGATGGGACATGACACTGTATATGCATAATATCTGAACAAGTGATGTCATCAACATGATGAAGCTGCAGCCGCTGAGACTTTTCTAGATATTTTCTTCCACAGTAAAGTGAGTGACGCACAAGCTACAACGTCTCTGGGGTCCTGAATGGAGGATCCACCGATGATGGCCGTATGTGTATATAATGTTGTCTTTATGACCCACCTGGATGGGGTTTGTATACCCTTCCTGCCATATTTTTAAGGTTTTCATCCAAAAAACACACTGATGGTTAAAGGGGTTTTCCAAGACTTTTTAACTGATGACCTATCCTTAGTGCCGGTCTTCTTTGTTCTTGGATTGATGGGACGCCGACCCTGGACGCGCACACCGCTCACCATATATACGGAGTGCCGGCTGATATATCTTCTGTCTATCCTTGGGATAGGTAATCAGTTTCTGATTGGCCCGTGAGCGCCGCAGCCTTCTCACAGCTTACCCTAAGCCAGTGACGTCCCGTTCATCGGTCACATGGCTTAGGAGCAGCCCAGCCCCATTGGAGTGAATGGGACTGAGCTGCGAGTCCAAGCAAAGCCACAATACAATGTACGGCCTTTGCATGGTAAGCTACGAGAAGGCCGCGGCACTCATAGGAACGTTGGTGCCTTTGCAAACAGCTGATCAGTGGGATCCCCACCAATCAGATACTGATGAACTAACCAGAGGATAAGTCATCAGTTAAAAAGACTCAGCGCATTTCAACCAAAAACATTTATCACAGCTTTCAGGCTTGTTACAAAGTAACATTTCAAACTTCTGTGAGGCTTCGTTCACATCACCGCTAGGCTTTCCGTTATATTTGTAATCTGTTCAAAATAACGGAAAGTAAATAAATAACGGAAAGCCAACAGACACTAATGGAAAGCATATTTTCTGTCTTTTTAACGGACTGACGAAACTGATCCGTTCGCTTTCCGTTATGTTCCGTTATTCATTGTTTTTAAACGTATCCGTTTTTTTTTATTTCCTTTGAGCATGCTCAGAAAAAAAAAGGAACAGAAAAACGGATTGCATAACGGATCACATACAAAGCAATCCGTTACAATCCGTCACTCATTGACTTTAATGCAAAACAAAACAGATCCGTCACAAATCCGTTATTTTAGACGGGAGCAAAAGTTCTGCATGTAGGATTTTTTTTTTTCGTCTAAAATAACGTGAAGCTGACGGAAAGTAGCCAAATGGAGTGTAACTGACACTTTATCACCTCCATAGAAGTGAATGGGATTTACAACGGATCCGTTTATTTGCGTTTTATTCATCCTCTGAACGGATGAATAGAACGGAAATCCAGACGGTGATGTGAACGAGCCCTGAGCAAAATAAATCAGCACGCATATTATTTTACTTTGAACTGTTGTTACTTGTGTCCTCACTATGGCGCTGGCGTTGTTTCCCTCTCCACACACTTGGGCCAAATCTCTACCCCCTTGCGGATCCTCTGGGGAGGGGAGTCCTGAGTAGTTCTTGCCACCCAATATAAAGCTTGAACCCCTCCCCTAAAGTCCTCATAGCAGTCATATAGTCTATGCTATGTACACTCTTGTCCATTTCAGGAGTTAAAGGGATTTTCCTATCTCAGACAATGGGGGCATATCGCTAGGATGGGATGGTGGGACCCGCACCTACACCGAGAACTGAGCCCCAAAAGTTGTGGAGGGCGCTCTGCCACCCTTCATTCATTCCTATGGGACCACTGAAAATAGCGTTGGCTCAGCTATTTTTGTCAGCCCCATAGAAATGAACGGGAGCAGTGGCCGCGCACCCATTCACTTGTATGGGCAGAGTGCTTGGTGGTGGCCGGACCCTTTTAAATATTCATGACCTGTCCTTGGGATAGCTCATCGATATCTGATCAGTGATTGCTGCGACCTCTTCATACTATACCAAGCACAGCGCTATTTATAGTGTAGTGGCTGTGTGTGGTATTGCAGCTCAACTCCGTTCACCGATGAACTTGGCGTCACAGGCTTAGGAAGGGGCCACAGCCCTCTCCCCAGCTCCGCAGCTGATCGCTAGAGATGCCGAATCAGATCCCCACCGATCAACTATTGATGACTTGTCCTAAGGATTGGTCCTCAATATTCAAGTCCTGGAAAATCCCTTTAAATAAAAACAGTAAGGAATTGAAACCCTAAGTCTAATTTACAATAGGCAGGAATAAACTAATAAATCTGCCCAGTGTCAATGGGGCCCTGTAAAGCTATGGAAAGAATGAAACATCTAAGTACTAAGACTGCTCCTATATGGCTGTCTTTAGGAATTTCCTTGTGGAAGAAAGTTTGTAGAGGACATTACACAGCTGACAGCTGTCACTGCCATTGTGCGCCTGGTATTATGTCCGGCAGAAGTTTCTGTAAAGACTCAGAGAAAGCAGCGGCTGCCAATAATTATATAGACTTTGTCTTTCTAAATGGACCATTGTTCCGGGGGAAACGTTTACATTTGGTTTTTGTTATCAATGGCGTCGGTTTCAAGCTGAAGAAAACCTGTCCTGCCGTCCATGAGCACTGCTGAATGCAGAATGTATTTCTATATAGGTACAGCGGGCTTATAGAGCAGTGTAGAGGATATACTGTATACGAGATACAATAGTATAGATGATAGAAACAAACCTATCAATTTTTTTATTTATTTTTTTATAAATCACTAAATAAGTAACATAACTTTTCTGGCATAAAAGAGTCGCAAACCTTGCACTTGCAACTTTTTAGATGCCATTGTGACAAAATAATGTCGCAGGTGTTGTTTTTACGCCACCCTCACCACTTTACCAAAAGGGGCATGGTGAAGGAGGGAAGGGGATGTGGCCAACAGCCGCGCCAAAATTGTCTGTTTGTCATCTGGTGCAAAGGAAGACAGAAATCTATGGCAGCTCTGAGCTGTCATAGATTTCTGTTTAGGATGGACTGCTGGATGATGCGCCTAATGTATGACAAGGCGTACGGCTCTTCATAAATTAGGTGCATCCTCTGGCAACGTAGGGGATATCAAGACCAGAGCAAAAAGTGCCAGGCTTGATAAATCTGCCCTTTGTTCTGAAATAAAACTAACTTTGTAGTTTTCAGAGTCACCACTTCTCACAGTCACTTCTAGAGAGAACTTAAAAGGGTTTTCCGAGAATTTGATCCGAATTTCAGGAAAAAAGTCGATTAGCACCGAATCAGAATTTCCTCCTTAAATAGCTGCTGCACGTGTGAGGACATGGAGCAAGGAACTCTGGGAAGGCGGGATCACCCACAATGCCATGCATGCAGCCAATCAGCAGCCAGCCAGCCCTGTGATGTCACAGCCCTATAAATAGCCTCAGCCATCTTGGATTCTGCCATTTTCCAGTGCACTTAGTGTAGGGAGAGACGTCAGCAGGCACTAGGGACAGTGGTAGGAAAGACTTCATTGTGCTGAAAAAACGATTTATAAGTGCAGGGAAAGGATAGGGAGGAATTATTCCACAGTAGAAGCAGAACAGGGTTCAGTAGGGGAGGTTACAGCCTGGGTAATAGGAACAATCCTATTACACCTTGCTGCACTGACTGCGGATCCAAATTGCCATTATACAGCTCTGTAATTCCAGCAAACCGTTCTTGTTATTGGGGTGCAAGTGCTGAGTGATACAGCCATTAACAGGGTTTATTACAAGGAAATATTTCTACACCTTATTTGCCCTTGTGCGGTGCAGTTATATGTTCTAAAGCATTTTCTGGCTTGTATTAGAGGGAAAAAAGGGCTTATTAGCCGTTGTGTGGTAAAGTTAGAAAATTACAGACTTTTTTGGGGTGTTTTAATTTCCTTTTTATTTATTTATTTGATCTAACAGTATGTCAGACAGAGAAGTGCCAGGCCCTGCACAGGGGAGGGGAAGAGGCCTAAATGTTTCTGGCGCAGGCAGAGGTTGCAGCAGAGTAAGGGGGCATAGCAGCAGGAGTCGCAGTGAGAGGCCTGAGCTCCCGGTGTCATCTAGTGGTCGTGTCTTGACCAGCAACCCAGCGGTTCTTGAATGGTTGACTCGGTCATCTCTGTTTTGGATCCACTCCTGTTTTTTTGGCATTAGCAATACTGATGGATTACTGACCAAATGCTGACTGAGTGAAGGCAGATGCTCAACAGGACAGGATCCGTTTTTGGGGGGTCATTGTTTTGACGGATTAGAAGAAGGGGGGGGGGGCTTTACCTGTATAAGCGTTTAAATGAACAGGTTCTGTGAACCAGCTGAATACTTTATGGACGTCTGAATGGAGCCTTAAGAGCATACTATATACAGTGTTAAAATTTAAAGGGGTGTTCCAGTACTTAGATATTGCTGATATATCTTAAGTACACGGTGATGTCACGGTACAGAGATACTAAACACAGTGATGTCACAGTAAAAACAACACCAGTGACAATATTTTGTCACAATGGCGTCTAAAAAGTTGCATGTGCAAGGTTTGCAACTCTTTTACGCCAGAAAACAGTTATGTTAGGCTACTTTCACATTAGCGTTTTTAATTCCGCTATTGAGATCCGTCATTTGCTGATTTAACTACATTTAACAATTCCCCCAAAAATTTTACTTCTAATCGTGTAGGAAAATGAAAATATGTAAATGGTCAACTGAGGCGTGACGCCTAATTTCAACTTAACACACACAAGTAGATTGATGCCACACTGTGGGTATTGCTGTGGTAATCATATGCTTAATTAAATTGAAAGCACCCAAAAAAAAATTTCATTGCAGCCGTGTGAAAAAATACGTAAATGGACGAGTGAGGTTTGATGCTCAATTTAAAGTTAACACACACAGGTAGATTGCTGCAACACTGTGGGCATTGCTACAGTAATTATGCATATATGCTGCATCATAACCACTTCCAGACCAGGCCTAATTTTGCCAATCTGACATGTGTCACTTTATGTGGTAAAAACTTTGGAATGCTTTTACTTATCCAAGCCATTCAGAGACTGTTTTTTTTCTTGTGATACATTGCACTTCATGTTAATAGTAAATTTGAGTCAATATGTTTTACCTTTATTTATAAAAAAAATTCCAAACATTAATGAAAATTTTAAAAAATTCTTTGAATCTCTCTGCTAGACAGATAGTGATGCCTCATAAAATATTCATTGATTAACATTCCCCATACATCTACTTTATGTAGGCATCATTTTTGTAATGTAATTTTTTTTTTTTAGGATGTTAGAAGGTTTAGAATTTTTGAAGCAATTTTTGAAATTTTTAAGAATTTTTTTAATGACCAGTTCAATTCTGAAGTCACTTTGTGGGGCTTACATAGTGGAAACCCCTCATAAATGACCCCATTGTAGAAACTGCACCCCTCAAGTTACTCAAAACTGATTTTACTAAAGAATTAAAGGAAAATTAAGATGAAATGTCACTTTTTTGGCAGATTTTCCATTTTAATCCATTTTTTTATTTAACACATCGAGGGTAAACAGCCAAACAAAACTTAATATTTATTATCTGATTCTGCGGTTTACATAAACACCCCATCGTAAACTGATGTACGGCCACACGGCAGGGCGCAGAAGAAAAGGAGAGCCATATGGTTTTTGGAAGGTAGGTTTAGTTCAACTGGTTTTTAGATGCCATGTCCCATTTGAAGCCCCCCTGATGCACCCTTACAGTAGAAACTCCCAAAAAGTTACCCTATTTTGGAAACTAGGGGATAAGGTGCCAGTTTTATTGATACTATTTTGGGGTACAATTGATTTTTAATTACTCTATATTATGTTCTTTGTGAGGCAAGGTAACCAAAAAATGGCTATTTTAGCACTGTTTTTATTTTTTACAACATTCATCTGACCGGGTAGATCATGTGCTATTTTTATAGAGCAGGTTGTTACTAACGCAATGATATCAAATATGTCTACTTTGTTTGGTTCCGTTTTTTGTGCCTCCATCTTCTGAGACGCCATATTTTTTTAATTTTTCTGCCGATCTTCTTGTACAGGGGCTCATTTTTTGCAGGAAGAGTTCATGTTTTTATTGGTACCATTTTTGGGTACATATCATTTTTTGATAATTCATTATAACACTTTATGAGGCAAGTTGACCAAGAAATTGGTTGTTTTAGCACAGTTTTTATTTATTTTTACAGCGTTCACCTGATGGGTTAGGTCATGTGGTATTTTTATAGAGCAAATCGTTATGGACGTGGAAATGCCTAATATGTATACTTTTTCTTATTTATTTAAGTTTTACACAATAATAGCATTTTTTAAACCAAAAAAAATTATGTTTTAGTGTCTCCATAGTCTGAGAGCGATAGCTTTTTTCATTTTTTGACTGATTGTCTTAGTTAGGGTGTAATTTTTTTGCGGGATGAGGTGACGGTTTGATTGGTACTATTTGGAGGGCATACACCTTTTTGATCGCTTGGTGTTGCATTTTATGTGATGTTAGGTGACAAAAAAATGGCTTTTTTGCCACTGTTTTATTTTAAAAAAATTGGGTGTTCATCTGAGGGGTTAGGTCATGTGATATTTTTATAGAGCAGGTTGTTACGGACGCGGCAATACCTAATATTTTTTTATTTATTTCACAATAATAGCAGCTTTGAAGCAAAAAAAAAAACATATTTTAGTGTCTCCATTGTCTGAGAAACATAGTTTTTTTTATTTTTTGACCGATTGTCGAAGGCTACTTTCACACTTGCGGCAGGACGGATCCAACAGGCTGTTCACCATGTCGGATCCGTCCTGCCGCTATTTCGCCGTGCCGCCGGACCGCCGCTCCGTCCCCATTGACTATAATGGGGACGGGGGCGGAGCTCCGGTGCAGCACGGCGCTGCATGGCGAAAGCTGCCAGACTAAAAAGTCCTGCATGTCTGACTTTTTAGTCTGGCGGCTTTCGCCGTGCAGCGCCGTGTTGCGCCGGGGCTCCGCCCCCGTCCCCATTATAGTCCCCGGCGGCACAGCGAAATAGCGGAAGGTCGGATCCGACATGGTGAACAGCCTGTCGGATCCGTCCTGCCGCAAGTGTGAAAGTACCCTTAGGTAGGATCTAATTTTTTGCGGGATGAGGTGACGGTTTGAGTGGTACTATTTTGGGGGGCATATGCCTTTTTGATCACTTGGTGTTGCAATTTTTTTTATGTAAGGTGACAAAAAATAGTTGTTTTTTTTGGCACTGTTTATTTTTTTATTGTTTTATGGTGTTCATCTAATGGGTTAGTTCATGTGATATTTTTATAGAGCTGTTTTTTACGGACGCGGCGATACCTAATATGTATACTTTTTTTATTTATTTCACTTCAACACAATAATAGCATTTTTGAAACAAAAAAAAATGTTTTTTCAATGACTCCATGTTCTGAGAGCTATAGTTTTTTTTTTAGCGATTTTCTTATGTAGAGACTCATTTTTTGCGGAATGAGGTGACAACTTTATTGGTACCATTTTGTGGTAAAAACATCTTTTTGATCAGGTGACAAAAATTGCTTTTTTTGACAGTTTTTATTATTATTTTTTTATGGTGTTTATCGGACGGGGTGGATCATGGGATATATTTATAGAGCCGGCCGGCCCAGACGCAGCAATACCAAATATGTCTATTTAATTAATTTTTTTCTATTTTTAACATTTTGTTTTAATTACTTAATTGGGGATTTTTTATTTTTTTTGTAGACCCAGTTACAGGGGAAATACACCACCCAGAGAGGTTGTACAGCAGTATACAGCGCTGTACAGCCTCAGTGCAAGGCTGATCGAGGTCTGTGGAAGACACAACAGCTCCTGCACTTTCCCGGCCCCAGCAGTCACATGACCACCACGCCGGGACAGGAAGCGCATAGTGCTTCCTGATCTGTATACACAGGGCTCGTAAATGGATGACTGAGGCTTGATGCTCAATTTCAAATTAATACACACAGGTAGAAACGGTAATTATAATGTATGGGTATATATATATATATATATATACATATATATATATATATATATATACGGTATATATACTGCTTAACTATATTGAACCCCACAAAAAAGGATTTCAGCAAAAATAGGGAAACAAAATGAAAGTATTTGTTTGTAGGTAGCTGCTTTTGAGGTGCACCTGACCTTCTGATAGCAGGCACAGCCACAGGTCCTGTCTCCTCTCTCCCTGTCTGTCAGCTGCCCTGCTTCTCCCTATTGCACACACTATTCTTCTTTGGAATCCTAGCCTTTTCCTTCACTGTCCCCAGCACTAAGCTTGATTGATGGATTTTTCACTGTTCCTGACTCTCGAAGATCGTTTTGCTGGCAGACACCCTAAGACACAACCACCCCCTCTCATAGCCCAGCACAAAATGGTGTTCTGCTAGGGCACCTCCCTGCCTGTTGCAGCACTGATTGGCTCTTCCATACTGTCTGTCAGCCTGGGAGACAATCAGGGCAAGCCCTCTCCACCACTTCCTTTCAGGGTCTTGTGAGAACTCTTCTTCTTCCTCCCTAGTGCTTCCCACCCCAGTCATGTGCACTAAAATGGTGCTACACGCTGTTTTAGTTGATTCATCCAAAACGAACTTGGAAAGATTTGGATTCGTCTGCCGTCTAAAAAATAGCAAAGTTCAGACTGAACGCGGTTTGGTTCGAACTGTTTCGCTGATCCTTAATGGGGCCCTATTCCATTTTTAACTTCCCTTCCATCATCACTAAATGCGCCTTACCTTTGAGGGCCCCATCAGTTGTTGGGCCCCATAGCAGCTTTTGTATCTGCTACCCTGGTAGGTATGCTCATGACATGACTGTGCTAACGGTGCCCTTCTGAATTTGAGCCCACGCTTAATTACATGGATAAAGAAATTAATCTAGGCCATCAGGTTTGGAAGATGGCTCACCCTGGGCTTTTGGGTCCTGAGACTCTTTCCTCAGGGACTTTCTCAGAAGCATTGTATTAAGTAGAGGATATTAAAGATGGATATTCAACAATTTCCTGCTGTAACAGCTGTACAATATTTATTTAGCTGTAATTGTCTTTATTATTAATTATATTGCTTTTATGAATCCTTCTTAATGTTCCGGATTTAGACGCAAACATTGAGGTTCTGAATCCAGTAAAATCTACAATTGACAGTATAAAGAGACAAATGCTTGGCATAGATTGGATCCCCATCAGATCTCAGATCAGAAGTTAAAAAATGAATAAAAAAATTCACCTCACTTGCTCCGGACGGCACTGCCACTCACTCTTCTTCCAGCCCGTGCTGCACTGTGACCTGATGCATTATCATTTGGACTATAAGACGCATTGCCTTTCCCCCCCACTTTTTTGGGGTGGGGGATAAGTCTTATAGTCTGAAAAACACAGTGTATATATATATATATATATATATATATATATTTTTATATTGGCATGTTTTCATGTAATTTACACAATAGTTGCCAACTAGCCCTAATCTTCAAGACCAGAGATAAGTCTTTGGAAATTTTACTGCTGAAATAATCCAGAATTTTG
This sequence comes from Bufo gargarizans, assembly GCF_014858855.1. Classification (NCBI taxonomy): domain Eukaryota; kingdom Metazoa; phylum Chordata; class Amphibia; order Anura; family Bufonidae; genus Bufo; species Bufo gargarizans. The sequence goes on from NC_058080.1 coordinate 729,773,909, forward strand.
CCATGTGTTACCCTTACTCTTTTGCAGGTTATATTCTATTCTCACCTTTAATTCATGTTCCCGGAAGATTTCTGTCAAGATGGGGAGCAGTGTACTATGAACTCACCCGTCCCACTGTCCCTACATACTAGCACAATCTGCCCTAAACAGCCGCCAACAACTGGTCGACAGTCCCTTCCTGAATAAGTCTAGGGGTCTATATGGGAGAAAAGACCAGGAGGAAAATAACAAACTAGTGATAGATAGGCAAGCAATGGAAACAGACAAGCCAGATAACAACCAAGAGAGGCAAAAGTAAACCGAGTCAGAATCACACCAAAATCAATACCAAGAGAACAGACATGGAAAACCAGGAAGAAACATCAGGGTCCAAATTGTAAGGTAAAGGTCAAGGTCAGAGTCTCAATCATAGGTCAAGAATCCAGTATGCAAATACTCAGAAGAAGATTTATGAGGCGATCCAGAAGAATAACATCAATCACAGACAACCTGTGGCCATCAGACTGCCTGTTTAAATAGGCCGCAATGGAATTCAGTGCACCAGATGTGCCAGCGCCACCCCTGCACAGGGAGCACCTGGCCTGTTGCCCTGGCAACGGGATGCCGGCAGCGCTGTCTGTAGCAAAGCGTGCCTGCTGGCCCTGGCTTGACAATTTCCATGGAAGATATTCACCTACGTTTGTCACTTGTAAAATAAATAAAAAATTGCAGCCATATTGTTTGTCACCTTTGAGTTTCTCAAAAACTGATGGTAAACTTAGGGAGTACATACAGTACTATAGAGTAAAGAACATACGGCTGCTATGGAGTCCTTGGAGAGAAAGATTCAAGTAGTGGTTGGTGTCATCTCCTCTGCTAATGTGAAAATAGGGGAACAGATGAGTCTGAAGAGGAGCTCGGACTGTTAGTAATATATATTAGTGAAAACTCTTCTGCCCCAAAAGAGGTGAATAATCTTCAAAAACTCATCTAGTGAGAAAAAAGTCATCTGTTTTTATTGCCCATCCATGAATTTGCAGATGGTTGGAAATACTTATTGGGTTAATGCTAAGCACGTCATTAAACCCAGAGGAATAAGAACGTAACAAGTGCAGAAGAGGAAGTCCGGCTTCATGGGGGGGGGTCGTTCTCAGTACTGTTTTTGTGAAGTTTACATCCTATATTGATACCTACAGCAACAAGAAGCTTGGTTTCCAACTGGTTTGTGACTCAAGTTTTTTCCTCTTTCCAGGAAACAATTGTGATAAGACCCCAGGCTCCACACTCAGGTTTTTGATGTGCGCTTGTTGATAATATTTCGGAAACTTTGCGAAGCAAAAAAATAAAAAAATGAATAAAAAAGTTAAAATAAATCTGTTGGCTTTTAGCCCATGGGTATGAAGAGAATTGACCTTGTGCGAAACCAACTTTGCCACTGGGTTTTGGAGAGGCCTGTTTACCAGCCTCTTGCCTCAGGATTACGGCCCTTTAAGATACTTTTACTAACTTTTAAACCCCTGAACCTATTCCAGTGAATTTTGGATAGGTTTGTCCCCAAGTTATACTGGTTAAATTGATATAAGTTATATGTATGTACAATGTAAACTCACAAAGTTGTAACAATTTATAAGAAGTGTAACTTTTCAGCGTAGGAGATAGTTGAGTAGATACAGAAATTGACTCAATTATCTCCTAGACAGAGGGGAGGAATATGCTGGGTGTGTTTCTATTGTCCCATTGTGCCATTGTCCCATTGTGTCCGATTAGTTGCTGTACTTACATTGTATGTGTTGTAATATATTGATTGGTTGTATTTCAAAACCCTGTGGGCAGTACTATGTTTGTGGATTGTGAATAAAAGAGGCTGTACGTGCAAGTACAGTCAGAGGCTGCTTTTATACCTTCATGAAGTTTTGGCTCATGTTTGGGGAATGCGATAACTATACACTCTTGGGGTTTGCTATATCACAATACTCCCCTGAGTATAAGCTCTTGTAAGAGCTTGTTCAAGGTTCCTGCTCTCTGGATGTAGGAGAGGTTCCCCCACTGGAAGCTGAAGCCCGGTCTTGGGTCCAGCGTGGGTGGAGGATGGTGAGACCCCAACCAAGCTGCGGCGGTTCGTGGGGTCTACATTGCATACGGTGTCAGGTGGAGTGCTTGGAGTCCTCGGAAAGCACTAGGAGCATCTATCGACGGAGGTACCCGGTCGGGGTGCCAGGCGTTCCGTTAGATTGGTGGCAAGCGGTGGGATGGCGTCCTAGTGTGAGGAGAAGCAGCTCGGAGACACCGTTCGTGGAGTATATTGAGGGCAACGCTAGTATCCGTACAGCGCCCCTGGCTACAGCAATATGGATGCCGTTGGTTCCTGCACAGCATTCAATGAGGAAGATCACCCGGATTACAGGGATGACGAGCGGAAAGGCGTAAGGCACCAGGCCCTGGAGGACGTGCAGCGTCGGAGGGGTGAGAGTCTTCCAGTGAGGAGCAGAGATTACGAATGCGATTGGCGCTGCGACTACCTCTACTGGGAGAGCAACCATTGACGGAGTGGGTGTCAGAGCTTGAGACACTGGTATGGCAGGAAACCTGGCTGGATGACGCTTACCAAGCACTATGGTGGGACACAGTACGACAGTCTCCATGGATGGAGGAGTACGCCAAGCCCGAAGGTGAGGAATATAATTGCCCTGGGTTATTGTGGGAGTCTTTTAAAGACATTGACTTTGGGAGCACAGAAGAATCTAGATTTTGGGACATTACTGACTACAGGTGGGACTTGCACAATTGGCCTAGAACTAGTGGGGTGAGGGCAGATCTGACCTTTCTAGTCCAAAGGGAGTGGGAGCTGGAGCAAGATTATCAACAGTTGTTTCACTCCATTCAAGCCCAGCGCAAGATACAAGACAGTTGGATACCAGGCCCAGACCTGCAGCCCTACCCCTGGCAAGTCACAGCTGAGGTATCCCCTACTTCCTCACCAACTGTGGAGGTAGGGGACTTCATAGACTGGTACTGGGAGGAACCCCAGTCGGCAGGTGGAGATGGGACCGTAGTCACTCCACCGTCCCAACAAGGTGGCTGGGCAGGCGGCCCAGATCCCCAACTGCCACTGGGAGTACAGGGAGAGGAGATTGTTGGTCCCTCATCTCTGTAACAACCAGAATCACTGGTAGTGGAGACAGCCGGTCTCACTACCCAGCGGCAGTATACTCTACAGGGAGAGGAGACAGTTGGTCTCTCTCCCCAGCAGCAGATGGGGTATCCAGAGGAGGGGGTAAGTGATAGCCCCCCTCCACAGCTCTCTCCCAGCCCAATACTGAGGGTAGTGGGTAAGGCTTTAAACCCCACTGACCCCTCTCCAGCAGAAGAGCTGGTATCAGAGCAGAGCGCCGCTGGCCTCTGCCCTAACTGTTCATTTACTACCCAACAGGAGTTGGCACCATGCACCCCAGCTGAAGCGCTGGCATCAGGGCAGAGCGACGTTGGCTTCTGCCCTCCCCTATCCTCTTCTTCAGAGCCGGACTTCACACAGGCTACCCCAGCGGAAGAGCTGGCATCTGGGCAGAGCGCAGTCGGCCTCTGCCCACCAAGTACCTACAGCTCCAAGCTGGAGAACCACAAGGAAGCAAGGAGTAGCAGATGCCCACTCAACAGCTGGGGACATACAGAACAGAGCCAGGCCCCAAGATGCAACAGGTCCAGAATTGGGTTGTGGTTGGACTGCCAGACTAACTCAGGTACTGACCGTGAGGTCAGGTATCTGGTTAGTCTTCCCTGAGAGGGGGAGATGTGTGGTGAAGCCAACCTCGCCACTGGGTTTTGGAGAGGCCTGTTTACCAGCCTCTTGCCTCAGGATTACGGCCCTTTAAGATACTTTTACTAACTTTTAAACCCCTGAACCTATTTCAGTGAATTTTGGATAGGTTTATCCCCAAGTTATACTGGTTAAATTGATATAAGTTATATGTATGTACAATGTAAACTCACAAAGTTGTAACAATTTATAAGAAGTGTAACTTTTCAGCATAGGAGATAGTTGAGTAGATACAGAAATTGACTCAATTATCTCCTAGACAGAGGGGAGGAATAAGCTGGGTGTGTTTCTATTGTCCCATTGTGCCATTGTCCCATTGTGTCCGATTAGTTGCTGTACTTACATTGTATGTGTTGTAATATATTGATTGGTTGTATTTCAAAACCCTGTGGGCAGTACTATGTTTGTGGATTGTGAATAAAAGAGGCTGTACGTGCAAGTACAGTCAGAGGCTGCTTTTATACCTTCATGAAGTTTTGGCTCATGTTTGGGGAATGCGATAACTACACTCTTGGGGATTGCTATATCACAATACTCCCCGGAGTATAAGCTCTTGTAAGAGCTTGTTCAAGGTTCCTGCTCTCTGGATGTAGGAGAGGTTCCCCCACTGGAAGCTGAAGCCTGGTCTTGGGTCCAGCGTGGGTGGAGGACGGTGAAACGCCAACCAAGCTGCGGCGGTTCGTGGGGCCTGCAGTGCGTACGGTGTCAGGTAGAGTGCTTGGAGTCCTCGGAAAGCACTAGTTGCATCTATCGACGGAGGTACCCGGTCGGGGTGCCAGGCGTTCCGTTAAAGACCTAATTTTTCATGAAAAGGGAAGGCATAAAGAAGGGGACAAATTAGGCAAATACTGAAATTCTCAAACTTTAGGGTGAGGATTTCATAATCTACAAAGAGAAGAGTCAATTTTATAAAGATTTTATGAAGTAGCAAGATTACCCACTCCCCCTAGATCAGTGTACAGGAATTTATACAGTTGCCATTGATATTAATGGAAGGTGCATGTACAGTCGCTGCTCTTGTGGCAGCAGCAGAGCCTCTACGCCTCTGCTCAGAGCAATGTCGGGCCCTGTCAATCAAGGAAGAGAGAAGAACCTCTTGAGCAGTGGGGACAGCTAATGAACTAATGGTTTTCTTATTGATTCGCTTATCTCTACCTCATAGTATTTGCGTGGTCTGCCTCTATGGTAGGTACATCACTGAATTTGACTGCTTTAAGAACTCTCTCTCCATAACAGAAGACTGATCTGAATAGTACGGCATCTATTAGTAAAATTTGCAGTTATGAAGTGTGTGTGAATGGAGGTGATTTGCTTGGTGACATGACCATCCATCTGCGGCCATCTTATGGATAAGACCTCTATGTGGACAGCACAGAAGATTTGCCGAACAAGGGGGCGTGGCTTATTAAATATAGCAAATGGCACAGAATATTAACAGAAGGCTATATTAGAAATTGCCATATAGCCATCTTACATACACATTGGTCACAAGTAGCCAGAAAGTGGCCAACCCCTTTAAGTTTATTAGAGCCATTTATTACTGTGATTCGCCTGCACTAAACTCAGCCTACAAGTGTGCTAAAGAGCCACATATTCTTAAATGTGTAAGTGGAGGAAGGGAGGAGTGTGTAAGTGGAGGAAGGGAGGAGTGTGTGAGTGCAGTAGAGGAGGTATGTGTAAGTGGAGGAAGGGAGGAGTGTGTAAGTGGAGGAAGGGAGGAGTGTGTGAGTGCAGTAGAGGAGGTATGTGTAAGTGGAGGAAGGGAGGAGTGTGTGAGTGCAGTAGAGGAGGTGTGTGTAAGTGGAGGAAGGGAGGAGTGTGTAAGTGCAGTAGAGGAGGTGTGTGTAAGTGGAGAAAGGGAGGAGTGTGTAAGTGCAGTAGAGGAGGTGTGTGTAAGTGGAGGAAGGGAGAGGAGTGTGTGAGTGCAGTAGAGGAGGTGTGTGTAAGTGGAGGAAGGGAGAGGAATGTGTGAGTGCAAAAGAGGAGGTGTGTGTAAGTGGAGGAAGAGAGGAGTGTGTAAGTGCAGTAGAGGAGGTGTGTGTAAGTGGAGAAAGGGAGGAGTGTGTAAGTGCAGTAGAGGAGGTGTGTGTAAGTGGAGAAAGGGAGGAGTGTGTAAGTGCAGTAGATGAGGTGTGTGTAATTGGAGGAAGGGAGGAGTGTGTGAGTGCAAAAGTGGAGGTGTGTGTAAGTGGAGGAAGGGAGGAGTGTGTAAGTGCAGTAGAGGAGGTGTGTGTGAGTGGAGGAAGGGAGGTGTGTGTAAGTGGAGGAAGGGAGGAGTGTGTAAGTGCAGTAGAAGAGGTGTGTGTAAGTAGATTAGAAGAGGGAAAGTGTGTGCCAGTAAAACAAAGGCAGATGAGTGGAGGGTGAAATGTGTAAGCAGAGGAATGGAGGTGTGTGTAAGTGTAGAAGGGGAAGTGATGTAAGTGGAAGAGGTGTGTAAGTGAAGGAACAGATAAGTGTGTAAATGGAGGAGGGAAAGTGTGTAAGTGGAGGAGGGAAGATGTGTGTAGGTGGAGGAGAAGTGTGTGTAAGTAGAGAAGGGCAGGTGTGTAAGTTAAGGAAGGGAGGAGTGTGTAAATGAAGAAGGGCAGGTGTGTATAAGTAGAGAAGGGCAGGTGTGTAACTTAAGGAAGGGAGGAGTGTGTAAATGAAGAAGGGCAGGTGTGTATAAGTAAAGAAGGGCAGGTGTGTAAGTTAAGGAAGGGAGGAGTGTGTAAATGAAGAAGGGCAGGTGTGTATAAGTAGAGAAGGGCAGGTGTGTAACTTAAGGAAGGGAGGAGTGTGTAAATGAAGAATGGCGGGTGTGTATAAGTGGAGGAGGGGGGGTGTGTGTAAGTGGGGGAGGGGAGGTGTGTATCAGTGGAGCAGGGGAGGTGTGTGTAGTTGGAGGAGACTGTGTAAGCAGAGATGGGCAGGTGTGTGTACACTAGGTGGAGGGGAGAAGTGTGTATAACTAGGGAAGGGCAGGTGTGTAATTTAAGGAGGGGAGGAGTGTGTAACTGGAGGAGGGAAGGTGTGTGGAAGGTTTACTAGTAATATTTATTTTTTATTTTTCTATTTTTTGGAAGAAATGCTGTTTAATAAATGACTATCTTGATGCAATTGTACACATACCCATCTATACACCTATATGTGAGGGGGGAGAGTCTTTCCTCTCATTCTAGTTCCATTGTGCTTTCATTTCCCAAAGCTGTTCCATTAATGAATCTCTTTCCCGCTATTTTTTTATGTCCTTGGAAATAAGAAACTTTTTTTTTTTGTATGGAAATAGAAGACACTTGTGTGAGAAGCACACACCCTGGATACTGTCCAAATCACCACTCTGCATGTTATTTTATTGATGGGAACAGCAATGCCTCTGTAGTGGGGATGGTTTTCATCTAAGATTATGACTGATATCCGTATACACAGGAAGAGTCCATTTTATTGCGGAAAAGCAATTACGGCTCGGGATGCTGTGCCAGTGGTTTGCGACAGTTTCTATAGATGAAGAATTTGTCTATGAAGTCATAAACATCCTGCCGGTTACACTTGCTTGAGCACTAACATGTCAGTAAACCCAAATTGCTTAAAAGGGTTCTCGGAAAAGAGGGGGGTGACTGCAGTAGCTCTGATGCTCCAGTAACCAGGTCCGTCCATTACACAGAGGATGGCGCTATGTAGTTCAGGCACCTATTTCCTGTGCTGGAGCTTCTGCAGAGTACAGACCCACTCTGATCTGATATTGGTGACCTATCCTATGAACAGTCCATCAATAAAAAAAAAAATCCTGGACATTCACGTTTGAATCCCACAGGTCATACTTAAAAGAGACCACCAAACTGACATATGGTATGAGGAGCTGTTTGCAGGGTCCTCACACCATAGACCTACTCTAGTCACCCCTTTACTGCTTCCAACATGGAAGGAACTCTGGTCACTAGTCACTGCCTTCACCTTATTACTTTTCTTGAATCAAGGATGTAAAATTAAACATAAGTGGCGTTACATTGTTAGTCAAGAAAACAGTTAGTGGTGACCACAGTATTACCCTATGGACCAAGCAAACAGCTCTTCATCTCTCAGTTTCTTACACTGTCCAATGGTGATTTATGGTAGGAGAAATATTACAATTAAAGTGTAAGGCTACTTTCACACTAGCGTTTTTGCTGGATCCGGCAGGGTTAAGCAAAAATGCTACCGTTACTGATAATACAACCATCTGCATCCGTTAGGAACGGATCCGGTTGTATTATCCTTAACATAGCCAAGATGGATCCATCATGAACTCCTTTAAAAGTCAATGGAGGACGGATCCGTTTTCTATTTCGGCAGGTTATGTCAGAGAAAACGGATCCATCGCCATTGACTTGCATTGAGGGTCATGCCGGATTTGTCGTGCTCGCATCCCAGGACGGAAAGAAAACTACAACATTTTGCGGTTTGCTCTTCGGTCTGGGAACGCAACTAAACGGAACATTCCGTTCTGTTCAGTTCAGTCTTGTCCCCAGTTTTTTTCGGTATTGAGCCCCTATGACGGATCTCAATACCGGAAAACTAAAACGCTAGTGTGAAAGTAGCCTAACGCCTGCTAAAAAAGTGCTCTTATATCCTCAAGTGCTGAATCAATCTGAAGCCTTTCCCTTCAAGGCTCAGTCACTGTGGACCATGAAATTCTTACTATTTTCTTCTAACCACAAAATTTTTGAAGCTGCAGCCCAGTCATAGTCACTGTTTCTACAAGCCTGCTACTTCACATTAACTTACTTCCTCTCCCTCCTGTCCCATACTGCATCCTGCCTATTTAAATTAGTGCTGATGCTGCTGTAATCACAGGACTTAATTATCTATTAAGTTTCTTCTAAAGACACACCGACAGCTTCCAAGCCCTGTTTGGTTAAGATAGTCAAGTAATTTTTATCTTAGGAGAGTTAGCACTTCACTGGGCAACTATGTTAAGAACAAAGAGTATCTATAGACAGTTGGTGGATGCTAGTATTTTTTATTGTTGTGCTTAGGGCACAACACTTAGTAGGTCTTCAAACATCAACCAGCTGCAGCCATCTGTCCCTGTTGGGTCTTTAAGGAGATTTTTGTAGTCATTTTAATATCCAAAGAAAAAGAGGAAAGAAAGAGATAGGGGGGAGAAGGAAGTAGAGAGGTGTGAAGGAGGAAGAAACAGATAGGTGTGGGGGAAGACACATAAGATGTGTAGGGAGGAAGAAATAGAGAGGTGTGGAGGAGGAGGAGGAAATTAGATGTAGAGGAGGAGAGAATAAGAGCGGAGAAGATGGAAATGCAGAGGTGTGGAGGAGGAGCAAATAGAGAGGTGTGGATGGAGGAGGAAAAAATAGGTGTGGGGAAGAAGGAAATATGTTTGGGGGAGAAGGAAATAGAGAGGTATGAGGGAGCAGGAAATAGAGATGTGTGCAGGAGGAGCAAATATAGAGTTGTGGAAGGAGGAAGAAAAAATAAGTTTGGGGAAGGAGGAAATAGAGAGGTGTGATAGACAAGGAAATAGAGAAGTTTGAGGAAGAAGGTAATAGAGGGGTGTGGAGGAGGAGAAAATACAGCGGTGTAGGGGACAAGGAAATAGAGAGGTGTGGAGGAGAAAATGCATCTGCGACATAGCACTTCTAGAGCACAAATTGCTCCCCCATATGACAATACTACATTCGTACATTACCTATTAGTCTAATTAATTATTCTGAAAGACCATCTTTGAAACAAATGGATGATTAGACTATAACAAAATTTATCACAAATCTTTATTGTCAAGGAAATTAATAATTAAGGCTTCTTTTAGTCTGTTCTCCTGCTAGATCCATAACGTTAGCACACGTGTCCTGCCTGAACAGCCTGCCGGACAAGCCTAATGCAAGTGTGAAAGAAGCCTTAGGAAAGAAAAGTTGAAAAGAGTTAATCACTTCAATGCACATAGACTGTAAAGACATTAAAATCTATACAGATCTTTAAAAATGGAAAATACATGAAATGTTGTCTCACCATAATAAAATAAGCCCCGCCCCTGAGTAGGCTACCAGCATGTGGGGGAGGGGTTAGGAGGAGATGGACCTATGTGTAGGTTTAGTGTAGTGACCAGGGATTATTGAAGACATTCAATCTGTACCATTTTCAGGATCTCTACTTGCTCTTGGTGAATGAGAAAACTCTTGGTAAACACTCCAGATTGGAGGATGATATCATATTATCTGAAATACACAAACGCAATAGCAATCGTAATTTTAATAAAAAAAACTGAAATTAATTTTCAATGTAAACCCAAGTGATGATGTGAATGCATCTGAAAGAGTCTGCATGACAACACATGAGCTTCCTTCAATCTGATGTGTTGGCGTGAGGGTCTAGAGACACTGATTTACATATGGTGCTTAAAGTCTTTTTGTTGCAATCACAAGCTGGAATGTAGATTCTCTAAACTGCAATACCTTCGGCTCTGACTAGACTGGGGTGAGTAGTTTAAGGAATCCCCTCGTCATAACTTGCAAACTGCTCAAGGAGCTGTGGACTTTGATGCAGGAAGATCGCCATATCTTGGTCCACAGAATAATAGCAGTAGCTCTGATATAGTAGTAGTGTAGAAAGGAACGAAGCTAAGGGTCATCATGTGGAGAGCAGTTAGAATAAAACAAATCAGAGATTGAGGCAGAAGCATAGTCAATAAAGTTGCCAGTGGTCAGAACCAGGAGTAGAACAACAGGTACTAGGCAGATAATCCACCAAAGGACAAGGCAGGACCAAGGTCAGGAACAAAACCAAGGTTAGGATCGGTCAGCAGTCAAATCAGATAGAGTAAAATGAGGACAAGAGCCATGAGAGGGTGTGAACCTCAAACAACCAACATGGCAGAATTGCCCTTTAAATAGGCACTCAGGCCAGACAACGTCTTCAGGCGCTTGTTGCTTTTAAAAACAGAAGCCATAGATAATCACAAGCAGCAGAGCCTAAACTGACAGGGTTACAGCAAACATCATAACCTGTAGCAGTGGTGGAGGAAGTGTCTTGGTGTATTTTAGGTGGATGGCCATGTCTTGCAAGTTGTGTCATACTCCTTCCATTTTTGGATGATGGATTGAACAGTGCTCAGTGACATGTTCAGAGTTTAGGAGATTTTTATAACCTAACCCTGCTTTCCACGTCTCCACAACTTTATTCCTGACCTGTCTGGTGTGTTCCTTGTTTTTTTATGATGCTGTTTGATCACTAATGTTCTCTAACAAATCTCTGAGGCCTTCACAGAACAGCTGCAGTTATAATGAGAATACATTTCACACAGGTGGACTCTATTTACTAATTAGGCAACGTATCAGTATTACACTGTATCAGAGTACAGGGGGCTGAATACCATGTTCATAATTTTATTTTCACTTCACACATACTTGCTACCCTGTGTTAGTCTATCATATAGCATCCCAATAACATACATTTAATTTCGTGAGTGTAATATGAAAAAATGTGGAAAAACTCAAGGGGTATAAATACTTGTTCAAGGCAATGTACTGGTAGATATTGGGCATTTGAATGCAGCGGACACCTCAAGACATAGCACTGAACGAACACCACAGTGCATGAAGGAGGTTCTGGATCTTTCTTTCTTTGACCTGGTGACCATGGGCAAGGACCACGTCAAATGACAACGCATTGAAAGCTGGGTCACATAAGGGAAGGTCGGTCCAAGTCACATTGGTGCATAGCAAATGTTAGAAGACTTGGACTCTGGCTAACCAATATGCCAATCTGTGGAACTGTAGTCATTCTCTACAGAGCACTTCTCTTGGTGTTCAAACTTCTGAAAATGATAGGTCTCATCTAGTGTTGTTCACCATCATTTTTCTAAAACGAAGAGGTGATGCCTTTCATGAAATTGGAAAGAGACTTTGTGCCTCCACATTGAGTATATAGACACATACTCAGCAGCTTCAGTTTCCAATGAGCCCAGTTTGGAGTAGGATCCTGGTTGCTACCTCTGCACCCCCTATTGCTGTTCTCACATGGCAAGGAACTGGGTAGCTGGTGCAGAATCCTTTACATCTTTTTAGGGGGTGTCTTAATAGTGGCTGTGTCAATATCAATAACGTAAGAGATCTTAAAACCTTAAACAAACCCTGCATAGATCTGACCGCTGCCCTGTTCAGAGGCTGTAAATCACAGATGTACTGTATGTCCAACACAGTCATATGAGCAGATGTGGCGCCCATATTTACACAGCTGTTTAACCCCTAAAGTACAGCCACTCACAGATGAAAATATGAAAAGTATCCAAAAGTTTTCCTAGCTGCACACAAAACAGCAGATTTACTAAGTCTGGTGTTTGATATGCCAGTCTTAGCAAAAAATCCATTGGATTAATAGTCCCCAAATTTATTAAGAGGCAAAGGCACCAGAAACTGAAATCTAGATCAGCTCTGGCTTAGCTTTTAGTTATAATTTACACCTGTTTTCTGGCATAAATTACGATAAATCTGTTGGTCTGTGGTGGCCTCACCCATCTTCCACAAAGCCTGAAAACGTAAAAAAAATTGGTGTTAGTGGTAGAAAAAGAATAAAGTCGTAAATATTTTTGTGCGCGGCGCTTGATAAATTTCCCATGTAGAGACGGACTAAACTAGCAGCAGAGCGAGACCAGGTACATGCTTCTTATTAATGCTTTAAGTACTGCTGGGATTTCCTGCTAGGAGAGAGGAAGAGGTAGCTGCTTGTGTGCATTTCATATGTGGTTAAGTGATTTACTAACCAAATGATAAGATAAAAACAACCATTTTATAGAAGGCTGAGAGTGGTTTTCCATGCACATTACATGGAGGGAGATTTTTTTTGTTTTCAATCGCTTAAATTTATAAAAAGTAGTGTATTAAAATACTGTATGTATTCTGTTTCTAAGCCACAGATTATGTTCCTGGAAAATTATACTGCTAATGATAAGGATATCCGCTGTATGCTAACTGTGATGTCTACATACCTTCTAACTTTCAGGGGATTTTTCTTAAGAACGCAATGCAAGGACTTCGGAAGGGAATCAACTTAGGCAGATGTGTTCCAAATTGGGCATTTTTGGCTGGTAATATTGGGTGCTTCTGTGCAAATTAGCACTAAACCGTAAATGTTCTGATAATGAGGATTCAAATGTTGAAAAGTTTGTGTCAACCCCGGAGTGAAGTTCACACCTTTAAGGCAACAAATCTGGACAGGGACAACCACCTCAGATACATATGAAGCTCAGCAATCTGAGGACCTAGGGTTATTAGTGATGACTATGGGTAATTTGTGGGCTGTCCCTATTAGCATGTTCAGTGTAAGAAAAAGGAAACCTATTAAAGGGCTTATCCAATGTCTAAAATATCTTCTCAAATGCCCAGGCCCATCATATAAATCGCTGGATGTTACGATGCAAGCAATGGGGAGTTGCAGCAGTGGCCATGCGGGGATTAGGAGCAACGCGGGTGCCAGGGAGTGGGGTAAGTACTATCTATATGAGGGGCCCAAGCATTTGGGGGCATGTTTTAGACATTGGATAACCCCTTTAGGGCAACATCATAGACAAACATTGTGAAGTATAAAACATACATGACCACTTAGACTTATTTAATAGTTTTCTGACACCACCATTTTTTTAACATTAATTATATACACTACAAATACACAGTCAAGTCACATTATTCTGACCACCAGCTAATATCCAGAGTAACAGCCGTGTGCAGCACGGACAGCAGCTAGATGGGCTGAAAGTTTTTGGGAGGTTGTCACAGGTATCTGGAGCTATGCTGACTACAGTGCATCACACAGCTGCTGTAGAGTACATGGGGAGGATCCATAGAGCAAACACAATGATCATGGTGGTCCCACAGATGCTTCATAGGGTTCAAGTGTGGGGGAATTAGGAGGCCAGGATACTACTTGGAAGCCTTGGTCATGCTCTTCCAATCAATGTCAGATATTTCTCACCATGTGACATGTCACATTTTCCTCCTGGAAGATCCCACCCGCCCCATGGAAGACAATCAGCATGTATGGGTGTACGTGATCTGCAAGGACCATAACACCGCCAACACCAGCTTGTGTTCTTCCAGCAATGGATGCAGATGATTTGTTCTCTGATGTTTCTTGTCTGAGACGCCAAAGTCTATCTGTTCGATGAGGCAGAAAAAAATGACTCATCGGAGAAGACAACCCTTTGCCAATCATTGTGTAACATCCCAGAGTATGTTACTAAACTCTGTTTCCCTGCTACAACATGCCAGGTGTATATGTATTGTCATCTTGTGTAATCTAACATTGCATTTTCCTGTATATACATTTTCTAGGTCTGTTTTATGTATATGCTGTAATTTCCATGTGCACCAGCAGGTGGCAGCAATATGTTCAGCAGACCATAGCTAGTTTAGTATTGCTAGACTGGAATAGTTCATTCCAGTCTAGTCTCCCCTGTGTGAGCAGAAGTGGGCTGTTCCCATGTCTTGTCTCATGAGGAGGAGAAGGAAGTTAGGTTAGTGTACCAGCCACCCCTGCTAGGGGTAGGTTGTGTTAGTAGGAGCTCCCAGAACCAGGGATCCCAACCTAGGATCCAGCCTCGGCTGAGGCCAAGGATCACTCTTCCCAGCCTGAGCCATCTATCTCAGCTGGTGACAAGCAAGCAACACCTCCAGAACTACAGATCTCCAGGAAGAAAACCATTCCCTGCGAGCAGTCCTTTGAGTACTTATCCAGAGTCCAGGAGAAGCCAAATACCTCCTCAGCTAGTCAGGCCCACATCAAGCAGAAGACAGACAGAGCAGAAGATAGATACCTGCCAGATTCACTAGGCATATGACAAGAAGCAGAATATATATCGATTCCTGCCACATATTGCCCATACCTGCTGGGACCCAAGACTATTGCTGTAACTCGTATGGATTTCTGTTGCCATCCAGTAAAGACAAGTTGCATTATACTTCAAGTCTGGATCTCACTCATTCCACAATTACTCCTACTAACAACACTCATTTTATTGCAAGTGAGCCAGAATCCAGGAGTCCAGCCGTACCAAGGTAGGAGACACCGTTGACACTATACCTACTACACAGAGACATTATCCCCCTCTGGCATTCCTCACCTGGTACGTGAGTTATAACATCTTAAAGGGCCCTGCTACAGTACCTGCGCAAGCTGCAATTGGTGTCACAAACTACTACACATATATCCTGACCCACTGCATAGCTGACCCACTGTACCAGTGTCCTGCTCATTGCAATTGGAGGTTATCAGAGGTGCAGGAACCATGTTTCTGCTTCAGAGCCCTATACGCAGTAGGGTTCTCTGAGCTGTTGTGTTAGAACCACGTCTGGTAGCTCCTGGTTCATTTTGGCAGTGAGCTGCTCCACTGTAGCATGTCGGCCCATCTTTGCAGCTGACGTTTGCCTCTCAAATCAATGGCACATGGTGCTACGCAGTTTCCCAATTGTGACTTTTGTCCACTGACAATACACTTTCACCACAGAAGCACGAGTACAGTTCACATTACACATCAGAAATACTGCCACCTTTGGCCCCAAAGCCAATTATCACCCTTTTTTTTACAACTCTGATATATCGCCCCTTTTACCCATGACAATAACGAGGAACATGTGTGCAGACAGCCTATCACACACCTTATATACCCAACAAGACAGCTGACCAAACGTGACTGCCTTTATGAGCTACACGGTGCTGACGTAGAAAGTAAAAAGTGGTCATAATGATTTTTATATACTATCATATTTATGCATTTTTTAGGCACCCACACTATAAACTTTATGGGTTCCTAGCGAGGAGGAAAAAAGTCTACTAATGAGCCCTATGTTTCCACATTATTGCCTATTTAATGCAGATAAACTGTAGATCACCTACAGTGACTCTTGTGTGGTGGTATGGGCTCTTCTACTGGGCTTCTTACGACCACCACCTACTAGCACCACCTGTACTTCCCTAATAGTGGCCCTCCTTGAAGGGTTTTCATTTATTTTCCCTCCTTAAAGGAGAATGTCTTACAAGGTTTGGAATGATGAAGGAATTCTCTATAGATAATAGGGAAAAGTTTGGTTGCATGCCAAATTTCCAGATCATTGGGTAATGAATTAAAGGACTTTAGCTGTGCAGGGCAATGCCTTATGCATTTCTGGACAGTCTAAAAATTTGAAAAAGCCTCTTAGTTCTGGCTATGACAGGTGTAAAGAAGGTCGGCTATTCTACTTTAACCCACTGTTATTTTTTTGATTAATTAAAAAAGTTTCCATACTTTTGCCGTCATTGGATAAAACCGTCTGTGAACTGTAAGATTTATAGAGTGCTCGCTTTGATTTAGTTTTGTTAGACCAACAGCTGTCTTCCCGGCATGTTCACCCTCACCAACGTCAGCATGCTCGTCACTGGCTTGAAAGGAATGGTGGAGACAACAGGCTTCAAGTATCCCATTCCTAAGGATGAGTATGTACATAGGACCACATCCAGTGCAAACCAAAACTTTCTCTATGCAGATGAATGTGCCATTCATTTCTGGTCAAGCGTTGTTAAGAGGGGGGGAAACAGAAAGTATTCGAGGGAAACATGGACTCTGCAAACTTTTCTCTTAGCAAAATAATCAATTTAGACTCCTTAGAACAACATTTTTCGCTGCCATTTGCAAGTGGTGAAATTTGTTTTTGTTGACCAGGCTGGTCTGCTCACAATCCATGTGTTCTGCTGGAGTGCGAGAGAATCTCAATTTTGGACCTAAAAAATCTGAATTAAAGAATCAAGCGCACTGACCATGAAAATTCCTAAAGCTCATGTTTTTTGTTTGGAAATATCAAAAAACTTGATCTAATTAGATTTCCAAAGTGACCAACGGGTCATTGACCTATCTCTTTTCTTCTATAGTTCTGCGGTCCTTATATTATTTATAATAAAGATTATTGATTAATGCCTTCTCACAGCACCGATGTGTACAATTCTACTTTATTTTTTATTTTTTATTTGACATGTTTGTATATGCTTTTATATAATATTCTTTATTTCATATTACCTTTGCTCACTGCATTGTAATGTATATGTGCTATCCTGAAAAATTTCAATTTGCAAAAATAAAAAATGTTAATACCAAAGTGACCAACCGGCAATGGCCAATACAGTGACCATTTTTGACCATCTTGACATCTTTCTTTTAAGACACAACTAGTTACAAATCTCCACTGCCCCAACCCTCTCTCCCTTTCTCCTATTACTGAGGCAATATAAGTCAAATTAGGATACTAGTTTTTAAAACAAAGATCCAAAAAGCATCAGAGTGCTGTATTATGTCTATTACATAACTTTGTTTGTTTCTTTCTTGCAGCTCTCGTTCAGTAGATTTTGTGATTTGTTTAGCTCAGGTTGCTAAGCAACCAGTTGACTTCCTGGCTGAGTGACTACCATCTTCCTACATGCAACTAGATAAGCGTAAATAGTCACAGAAAACCCTATTTATTCATAATAGACATAATAGGGAGATAGGCTGTCTTAGGTTTTCGCCAAACAAGTCTTCTTTTAGGGTAGGTTCACACAGATTTTTCTGGCAGGAAGATATGAGGCAGCTTTCCTTTGATATTTTATTTAGTCAAAGCCAGAACTGGATACAGCAAGAAGGAGAAGTCCTCCCTTTGTATTTTAAATTCCTTTCTAATCCACTTCTGGCTTTGGTGGAAAGGAAAATCTGCCTCAAATCCTCCTTCAAATACCTCCATGTGAACCTACCCTTACTGTTTCCAAATAACTCTATGTGCTCGTATGGGTAAACTCTGGTCTTGTTCTGATGGTCTGTCAAAAAAAGAAATAGCATATCTATAATTTTTTTATTTTATTTAGTAATTCAGTTTTGTTAGCTTTTTTACCTTTATATACTGTTTGAATGAAGATCAGATATTGATGTGTCCACAGTCCACATTACAAAATCGAAAACATAACATGGGGCATCCTTACTTTTTCCCGTAACTATTGTATTCGATGTTTTATTGCATGTGGCCACATTTATGGGTTAGAGTTGTAAATGGAAAACTTTCCATGAGAAAGAATTGTCTGTTTTGAATGCATAACCTTCCTAAAGAGGACTTGTAACCAGAACAGGCCCTTTCAGATTAGAACATGATCTATCTGAAACTGAACTAAACCCTAAAAGGCAGGGACTGGAAAATAGAATGTGTAGTCACAGTTCTTATTTGTCCCGTGAATTTATTTTAATGGGGTGCACTGATTTAAAAAAAAAAAAAGAATAGTACTTTCAAGAGGTTTCCTTTCCAAATAAGGCAAAGGCCCTCAAGCCAATAGTCCCTTCTCTGCAGCTGACCTCTCTCATTTCTGCAGCTGACCTCCCTTTTACCTTTAGCTTCTAAATTGGCCTTTTTTTATTTACAGGAACAGGGGATCAAAAATAATGGATAGGCATCTCTACTTATATATTGACTCACATTATTTTTGAGTTCTTACTATTTTAAGCTAATCATGCTTTATAAAAATTGATTATCCGGTCAACTTTTATTTGCCTTCATTTTATTTGACTTCATTGGCCCCAGTCTCTGCCGACTTAAAGGCTGACCCCAACCTTGCCCCGACTTTAGATATGGCTAACTAGACCTGGTGCTTCACTTGCTATTTGCTTATCAGAGTCGTACTCTTTGAGTTGAAACCTGAAAAATCTGTGAAAATCTATACAGTATTTATTTCCATGGGTGAGGTAAAGAAAAAAGTTACCTTAGACCATGTTGAGAGTTTCTCTACCCTAACTTTCCAAGGAATTAACCTGTGGTTTTCAAAGAGCCATGCACTCTCTATGGTCTTCATTGACTTCGATAAAACAATAATTGGGCCTTTCACTGTTGTTCCCTCCTGGCAACGGAATATGCCAGTTTTTTAAAAAATATTAAAGGGGGAAAAATGATTTGACCTTTCTGTCTTCTGGGTCTCTACACTGGATACATTGATGGAGCATTAGAACAAAAATATTTATTTCATTGCACGGTAAAAGGTGATAGAACATTTTTCCGAGCTTGACGTGACTTTGATAAATCTTCCATCACGGCTGTAGGAAAAGTCTCTAGCTACATGGAGTTTTGCACCACTAGGAATAACAGTCGTACAAAAATGTTTTAATCCCGTTAATATGAGCTACTGTACCTAAGACCCCTTCATGTTATTATGTCCTAAAAAGTTCCAAGCCATTACATATGTTTACTTGTTCCGTAATCTAGAAAAAAAATGTCTTGTATTCTTCCCACTGGAAATCAAATATCTTTTATGCTATTATTTTTCTTAAAGATTTGTTTTTGCAAATGTTTAAATACTACATATGGTAATAATATAACACATCAATCACAGGGAGAACATTTTAACTGTACGGAGCAGGACATTTTTGTCAGCAAATTTTTATAAATGTTAAAATTACTTTCTAAGTTCCAAAGTAAATGCAGTGGGATTAGACGTAAGAGTTAAATAGTGAAACTTTTTAAATGTGTTTTTATAGTTGGTCGGTTTGGGATTTAGAAGGTCGTTAATCTTAGGTGAGATTAACAGAGATTGCATTTAGAATTCATTCAATATATATGATGTAGACAGCTTTTTTTTTCTGTCTGGTTAATGTAAAAAATATTTTAGATATAATTTTTTCTTTTGACATGGAAAGACATGGGCAAACAATTACAAAATCATGAAATCCGCATGATAAAAGATTTTAATATTTTTCTTGAATATAGTAAAAATACGTATCAGATTAAATGATTTTTTATGATTTTTTTTTATTATTTCCCTATTTACTTTTGTGTTTTCTTTTATGAACATGTTTACTGCTATGAACTATAGAACTCTACATGCAAAATGTATCCATTATAAGATTCATTTTTAAGATTTTTTCATTTTTTCTAATATTATTTTCATGATATCTTTTATGAACGAGCTTACGGCTACAGAGTATAGAACTATACACGCTCACTTTCCATGACAAACAGTAGATCACAATTTTATTTGAATTGTTTTTCAAGATTTTTTTCCCACATTCTATTTTTGTATTATCTTTTATGAACATGCTTACTGCTTCCAACGATAGAGATCTACAAGCCAAATGTAGCCATGACGTAACAAACTTATTTAAAGATCACAAAGCTATTTTTTTATTTTTTCTATTTGCATTTTATTTCAAAGAGAAGGAAATCTTTTACGAACTTGCTTTCTGCTACAATATGAAAACAAAATTTATCCAGGACTCTATATAATATACAATTGGCACTATATTTTATATTTTTTCTTTTTAATTTTTCTATTTTTTTATTCTTTTAATATTTTTTTTATTATTGAAATATAATAATTACATTTTTTTCTTTTAACATTATTATTAGCCATTCAGTGGATGCTTGTCCAATCTCAGAGTCATTTTAGAGTAGGGTCTCATCTATAAGAGGTTGTCTTATCCGGGCAGATGGGTTCATGAATTTTGATCACAATATTTGCTAAGTGCTTTCATTTCATACAGTGTAGTGAATATATCATCAGAACAATTTATAGATAGTAACATCGTTTGTAAGGCTAAAAAAAATACATCTGTCCATCCAGTTCAGCCTGTTATCCTGCAAGTTTATTCAGAGGAAGACAAAAACAACTGTAAGGTAGAAGCCATTTTTCCTCATTTTAGGGGAAAAAATTCCGTCTTGACTCCAATATGGCAATCAGAATAACTCCTTGGATCAACGACCCTTCTCCAGAAATCTAATAACTATAACCTAATAATTGTGCTAAGCTGATACTGTGCCAGGATGCCTCCCACAGTAATAGTGCTCCGAAAAGTCCCACCAATGGTAATAATTCTTTGCCAGAGCACACTTAGTACTAATATTGCCCCTACAGTGCACACAACAGTAATAATGTTCCCACTGTGCCGCAGTAGTAATAATGCCCCCCAGTAGTAACAATTTTTCTTATAATGTGTGACAGTAGAAAAATGCCCCTAATGTTTGCCAATACAAACGATGCCCCCTTATGATATGAGCCAGTACAAAAAATGCCCCCTTATAGTGTAATATTATTACCCTCCAGAAATACATCCAGGCCCCTCTTGAATTCACCATCACCACGTCCTCAGGCAGAGAGTTCCATAGTCTCACTGCTCTTAACGTAAAGAATCCTCTTCTATGTTTGTGTAGAAACCTTCTTTCCTCCAGACGCAGAGGATGTCCCCTCATCACAGTCCTGAGAATTAATAGATGATAGGAGTGATCTCTGTACTGACCCCTGATATATTCATACATAGTTATTAGATCTACTGTCATATATTCATATATTGCAATGAGTGCTGCTTCATCTTGTGTTTACCATTATGGACAATGATTGGCAGAGCAGGCATCTCCAGGCATTTCCTGGGTGTCGAGCCTGGATCAGGAAGTGAATGAATGATTATCTGGTAAACAATTGTTCAGCTAAAACATGCATATACATTTTAGTCAAAACTGGCCATACATGTTAAATGACACCAAGTGACCATGAATGATTTTTCTGGAAACGTTCTTTGAACAAGTTACACGAGTAACAATAACACAAGTTATTAAAATAATGGTACAGTAAGATGTTGTCTTCACTTACTGAAACCCTTGATGAACTATTGCATCAATGTGTGGGATCGGGTTAGCACATAACTAAAGGTGGTCATAAACATTAGACATAACTCGGCCAAATCCACCAATGTCAACTCTAGCATAATGGTCGAAGTAGGAGGAAAGATGGATGGGGCAAGTAAAGCCTAGTTGCCAACAGTCTTGAATTTGCCAGGATTCTCCCGAATTTTGAGAGACAATCCTGGAAAATTCTGCGCAACCTGGCCCGAAAAGAAAATAAGCACTGCTTATATGAAAACTGCCTAGATGTGGACATTCAAGGTGGGTTCGAGGCATTCTTTGGTGGAAGGGCATAAATGTTCCAAATATTACTACGTATGTAAGTTGAGGTGGAAATTTACATACAGTACAGACCAAAAGTTTGGACACACCTTCTCATTCAAAGAGTTTTCTTTATTTTCATGACTGAGAATTGTAGATTCACACTGAAGGCATCAAAACTATGAATTAACACATGTGGAATTATATACATAACAAAAAAGTGTGAAACAACTGAAAATATGTCATATTCTAGGTTCTTCAAAGTAGCCACCTTTTGCTTTGATTACTGCTTTGCACACTCTTGGCATTCTCTTGATGAGCTTCAAGAGGTAGTCACCTGAAATGGTTTTCACTTCACAGGTGTGCCCTGTCAGGTTTAATAAGTGGGATTTCTTGCCTTATAAATGGGGTTGGGACCATCAGTTGCGGTGTGGAGAAGTCAGGTGGATACACAGCTGATAGTCCTACTAAATAGACTGTTAGAATTTGTATTATGGCAAGAAAAAAGCAGGTAAGTAAAGAAAAACGAGTGGCCATCATTACTTTAAGAAATGAAGGTCAGTCAGTCCGAAAAATTGGGAAAACTTTGAAAGTGTCCCCAAGTGCAGTCAGAAAAACCATCAAGCGCTACAAAGAAACTGGCTCACATGCGGACCGCCCCAGGAAAGGAAGACCAAGAGTCACCTCTGCTGCGGAGGATAAGTTCATCCGAGTGACCAGCCTCAGAAATCGCAGGTTAACAGCAGCTCAGATTAGAGACCAGGTCAATGCCACACAAAGTTCTAGCAGCAGACACATCTCTAGAACAACTGTTAAGAGGAGACTGTGTGAATCAGGCCTTCATGGTAAAATATCTGCTTGGAAACCACTGCTAAGGACAGGCAACAAGCAGAAGAGACTTGTTTGGGCTAAAGAACACAAGGAATGGACATTAGACCAGTGGAAATCTGTGATTTGGTCTGATGAGTCCAAATTTGAGATCTTTGGTTCCAACATCCGTGTCTTTGTGCGACGCAGAAAAGGTGGACGGATGGACTCTACATGCCTGGTTCCCACCGTGAAGCATGGAGGAGGAGGTGTGATGGTGTGGGGGTGCTTTGCTTGTTGGGGATTTATTCAAAATTGAAGGCATACTGAACCAGCATGGCTACCACAGCATCTTGCAGCGGCATGCTATTCCATCCGATTTGCGTTTAGTTGGCCCATCATTCATTTTTCAACAGGACAATGACACCAAACACACCTCCAGGCTGTGTAAGGGCTAATTGACCATGAAGAAGAGTGATGGGGTGCTGCGCCAGATGACCTGGCCTCCACAGTCACCGGACTTGAACCCAATCGAGATGGTTTGGGGTGAGCTGGACTGCAGAGTGAAGGCAAAAGGGCCAACAAATGCTAAGCATCTCTGGGAACTCCTTCAAGACTGTTGGAAGACCATTTCAGGTGACTACCTCTTGAAGCTCATCAAGAGAATGCCAAGAGTGTGCAAAGCAGTAATCAAAGCAAAAGGTGGCTACTTTGAAGAACCTAGAATATGACATATTTTCAGTTGTTTCACACTTTTTTGTTATGTATATAATTCCACATGTGTTAATTCATAGTTTTGATGCCTTCAGTGTGAATCTACAATTCTCAGTCATGAAAATAAAGAAAACTCTTTGAATGAGAAGGTGTGTCCAAACTTTTGGTCTGTACTGTATATGTTCTTCAATGATGTTTCCCAGGCCTTGCTATGTGGAACCACAATGGCCTATCAGTCCTCTGGGTCCAAACAGAACTGTAGATTACCCACTCCAGCCACATGTCCCTCGTCACTCAGTCCATCCTCCAGCCCACCTTCATTCTCACCATGGACAAGTCTAACTCTAGGCACTTTATATGGTCCAACCAAACTATGCCCCTATGACACAAAACCATTCCCTTATATCTGCTCCTCTTTGCCCCCTCACGTTGCAACGCAGCACCCTAGTGCCTCAACATATGCACTTACCTGTATCAGAGTCTTACTGGGCCTATGCCGATGCTGGACAAATTTCATAATAAATGCTCTGGGGTGGTGGTTGCTTTCTAAAAATTCCTCCACTTTTTCTATATACATATGTGGATGGGTGCCCTAACATAGAGCCATTTTTGAAGTGTCCTGCCACACTGAATTATTTTAGGTGGTTTCATTTAAACAAGGCAATTAAACTGTGTATACAGTACCGTGCAGCCGAACATAAACATTTCTACGCGTCTTTAGCTGGGTTTATTTAATTAAAGTGCAACCATTGACATTTCTTCTTGAAAGCCTTTTATAATGTATCTGGACAGATGGCGATTGGAGGTCGGCCATTGCCTGTTTTTATTTCTTCCCAATCCGTAACCAGTAGCCGAAAGTCAAACATTAAATCTTCACAGTCTGCCACCTCTATTCAGCTGTGAAAAATGCCTTCACATCTCCAAACTTCTGCTCCCTCCTCACCAGTAAGATGGAGAATAAGCTTTCTGGCCCCTGGGATCAGGCTGAATTGTTCCAGACATTTCATCTAAGCGTCATTATCAGTGGCACAGATTCTATTTATCCGTCTCGTTGGCAGATTATAAAAAAACAAAAACAGATTTGCAAATTTGAAAATAGTTAGCTTTTTTTAAATTGTATTAGTAATTGTATACCTTTAACTCCTTAAGGTCTAGACCTAGTTTTAATGCAGAGATTTTGTTTGTTGCTTCATCTACAAATTTCGAAAGCCATAACTTTTTATTTTTCCATTGATGCATCCGTATGAGGGGTGTTTTTTTTGTTTGTTTTTTTGCAGGATTATCTGCATTTTTATTGGCATCATTTTGTGGCACATATTTTGTAATGTATAACTTTTATTATTTTATTGGAGAAGATTTGAAAAAATAGCAATTCCCCCATAGTTTTTTCAGTTGTGTTTTAACAGTGTTCATTGTGCTTTATATATGACATTGTCCTTATTTTCTTAGGTTGTTAAAATTTTGGTAAAAGTTCCATTTTTTTTTTCTACTTTTTGAACCATAAAACACTATATTAGAAAAATAATTTGTTTTTCTATGGCTGCATTCAGAGATCCATCAATTTGCTTTTATTCATTCAGTGGTAATTTTGTATAGCAGGGTTTGTTTTCTGCAGGAAGACTTGAAGTTTTCATACCCAGACTCGTTTCTATCATAAGGCGAGATGAGTGTCTCACCTCAGACAGCAGCCAACCCTCTTCTGAGGGGGGCCGCAATGTGCAGTGCGGTACGAGAGCTTATGGCTCCCATCCCCGCCGTTTTGCCTCACAGGCCTCAGGCCAGATCATGTCATCGGCCGAGACCCTACACAGGAGGGAGTTGAGATGTCATGGTTACTGCCTGCGTCGGGTTTTGGGAACTCAAGCCACAAGCTTGCATTGTGACAGTAGAAAAATGCCCCCAAATGTGTGCCAATATAAACGATGCCCCCTTATGATGTGAGCCTGTACAAAAATCCCCCTTCTAATGTGCACTAGTTTAAAAATGCCCTCTTATAATGTTTGCTAGTGCCAAAAATGTCCCTTATAATGTGTGCCAGTACAAAAATATGCCTGCATCTTTGTGACAGTACAAAGTATGCCCCTATTGTGTACCAATACAAAATATACCTCCTCTTAGTGCCCCCAGTAAAGCCAATGTGCCCATAGTGCCCTCATAATGTGTAATAGTACAAAAAATTGCCCTTTTGTGTGCCAGTACAAAAATATGTCCTCTTAGTGCCCCCCAGTTGATAAAATGTCCTCATAGTGCCCCCAAAATGCGTGCCAATATAAAATACCCCTATATAGTGCCCCAATAGATGCCCCCATAGGGCTCCTCTCCCCCCTTCCCAATGGTGCCCCCCATAATATGTGCCAGTAAAAAATGCTCCCCCAGTAGATGCCCCATAGTGCTCTCCCCCTTTCCCCATATTGGCCAAACAGCATCTTGTCAAATGATATAAAATAAACTCAAATACTTACCTCCATGGTGCTTTCAGCAATGCGGTGCAAGCCTCTTCTGGCCTGTGTCCCACACTGTACGCTGCCTGGCTCATGCAGCGCGATGATGACGTGATTGCGCCGCCTGCGCCAGCCTGGGGCCAAAAGACGTTGCTCCTTTACCCCACCACAGCATTTATCTGTATTGCCATTCTGAAGTGGTGCGGTCCTGTATGCAGGCAGAACTGGGGGCACTACGAGAGGAAGGGAGGAGCATATATATACTACAGAGGGGTGCATTATCTATACTACAGAGGGGTCCATTATCTATACTACAGAGGGGTCCATTATCTATACTACAGAGGGGTCCATTATCTATACTACAGAGGGGTCTATTATCTATACTACAGAAGGGTCCATTATCTATACTACAGAGGGGTCCATTATCTATAATATAGAGGGGACCCATTATCTATATTACAGAGGGGGGCGGCTATATATTCTACAGAGTTGGGCCATTATATACCCTACAGAGGGGTCCATTATATATACTATTAATACAGAGTGGGCCATTATATATACTACAGAGAGGGCCTTTAAATATGCTACAGAGGGGGCCATTATATATACTACCAATACATAGGGGCCATTATATATACTACAAACACAGGGGCTATTATTAGAGATGAGGGAATCGAAGCTGACAAAGTCAAATTTATTCTGAATTTTAGGAAAAATTCGATTCTGAATGAATGCGAATTTCCTCGCGCTTCGTGGTAACGAATTGCAATTTTTCCTAACATGGCGGCTAGCCGGCTACACTGGCGGCTAAAATGGTGGCTACACGTGTGAGGACATGGGGCAAGGAACTCTGGGAAGGCGGGCTGACCCATAATGCCATGCATGCAGCCAATCAGCAGCCAGCCAGCCCTGTGATGTCGCAGCCCTATAAATACGGCGGCTATCTTAGAGTCTGCCATTCACTATCGTTCTTTGGGGACAGACGTGTATGCAGGCACTAGGGAGAGTGAAAGAAAAACTAATTGTTAAAAAAAAAGGGAAGAAGCGATTTACTAGTGCAGGGAAAGGACAGTGAGAGGAATCATTTCACAAGCAGGGAGAGACGTGTGCAGATGCTAGGGAGAGTCATAGGAAAATCCTCATTGTGAAAAAAACCGATTTACAAGTGCAGGGAAACATTACTTGGGGATCCAGATAGTCTCATAATACCTCTGTCATTAGTTATTGGGGTGCAAGTGCTATGTTGAAAAGCCTTAAAGGGAGTCTTTCACCTAAAATGACCATTATACACCACAAACATCGTGATATCCATTACATTCCGCATATTATAATCTTACCTTTCATATTGCCGTCCATCACCTATTTTCTCGTAAAAATACTTTTATTCCATATGCTAATTAGGTTCTGAAGGTGCCCAGGGGCGGCGTTTATGCGGCCGGTGCCCATGCCCCACGTCGCTGTTCAAATCTAACCCCTCCCCTTTCACCCCTCTGGCCCGCCCTAGGTTCTTCAGATTCCATCCTCCCGTCATTGACAAATCCGGCACCTGTGCCGTTCAACATAATCCTCGCGCCTGTGCACTCCATTATCCACTAGGGCAGAGGGAGCAGAGCGTTTAATGCGCATGCGCCGGCCTGTACCTCCCGATCTACCTGGCGGAAGTAAACTGCCGCAAGATTGGGATGTACGGGCCAGACCATGCGCATTAAACGCTCTGCTCCCTCTGCCCTAGTGGATAATGGA
Organism: Bufo gargarizans; assembly: GCF_014858855.1. Lineage (NCBI taxonomy): Eukaryota > Metazoa > Chordata > Amphibia > Anura > Bufonidae > Bufo > Bufo gargarizans. The sequence continues at coordinate 729,801,289 of NC_058080.1, forward strand.
GTGCACAGGCGCGAGGATTATGTTGAACGGCGCAGGCGCCGGATTTGTCAATGACGGGAGGATGGAATCTGAAGAACCTAGGGCGGGCCAGAGGGGTGAAAGGGGAGGGGTTAGATTTGAACATCGACGTGGGGCATGGGCACCGGCCGCATAAACGCCGCCCCTGGGCACCTTCAGAACCTAATTAGCATATGGAATAAAAGCATTTTTACGAGAAAATAGGTGATGGACGGCAATATGAAAGGTAAGATTATAATATGGGGAATGTAATGGATATCACGATGTTTGTGGTGTATAATGGTCATTTTAGGTGAAAGACTCCCTTTAAGTGGCTTGTATCTGTGGAAAAATATTTACACAGGTCACTTTTGTTGTTATTTGCGCTAAAAGCGTTTATTGCCATATTTCACTACAATACGAGAAAAATAGACTAAGTTCACATTTGGTGTTATTGGCGCTAAAAGAGTTTATTGTCGTATTTCACTACAATACGAGAAAAATAGATGCAGTTCACATTTGGTGTTATTTGCGGCAAAAGCGTTTATTGCCATATTTCTAGAGAAAAAGAGAAAAATAGACTTTGTTCATACTTGGTGTTATTGGCGCTGAAAGCTTTTTTTGTCATATTTCACTACAATACAAGAAAAATAGACGCAGTTCACATTTGGTGTTATTGGCGCTAAAAGAGTTTATTGTCGTATTTCACTACAATACGAGAAAAATTTACGCAGTTCACATTTGGTGTTATTGGCGCTAAACGAGTTTATTGTCGTATTTCACTACAATACGAGAAAAATAGACGCAGTTCACATTTGGTGTTATTTGCGGCAAAATCGTTTATTGCCATATTTCTAGAGAAAAAGAGAAAAATAGACTTAGTTCATACTTGGTGTTATTGGCGCTGAAAGCGTTTCTTGTCATATTTCAGTACAATACAAGAAAAATAAACGCAGTTCACATATGGTGTTATTTGCGCCGAAAGCGTTTCTTGTCATATTTCTAGAGAAAAAGAGAAAAATACTCGCAGTTCACTTTTTCTGTTATTTACTTAGAAATCCTTTAGTGGCCTATTTTAGTCCAATACGAGAAATATATGCGCAGTTTACTTTTGCTGTTATTTGCACTGAAATCGTTTAGTTGCCAATTTCAAATCCTTTAGTTGCCTTTCTCAGTAAAAAAAGAAATATATATTTAGCGCTTTTAGGGGTGTTTTAATTTGCTTTTAATTTATTTAGTTCAGCTAAAAGTATGTCAGACAGAGAAGTGCCAGGCCCTGCACAGGGGAGTGTCAGAGGCGTGAATGATTCTGGTGCAGGCACAGGTCGCAGCAGAGTAAGGGGGCGTGGCAGCAGGGGTTTCTTCCCGAGGCCTCAGGTCCACATGTCAGCTAGCAGTTGTGTCTTGACCAGCAACCCAGCGGTTCTTGATTGGTTGACTGGATCTTCGACTTCATCGCAAGTGACAGCAGCACCAGCAGCCTGAGTCGCTGATGAGCAGCTTTCTTCACCCGCATAGTGAAGAAACTACTCACCAGCAGCAGTGGGTAGACCTGGAGGAGGACCTGAACCAGCAGGTGGTGACATACTTTGACAGCACCCTGCCAGCCGTCATAGAAGATCCGCTGAACTACTGGGCAGCCAAACTGGATTTGTGGCCGCAACTGGCCGAGTTTGCCCTGGAAAAGCTGTCCTGCCAGGCCAGTAGTGTGGCATCAGAGCGGGTGTTTAGTGCGGCGGGGGCCATAGTTACCCCAAGGAGAACTTGCCTGTCCACCTAAAATGTGGAGAGACTTACTTTTGTCAAGATGAATCAGGCGTGGATCCGCCAGGATTTCCACCCACCAATGGCCAATGCATCAGATTAGATCATCTATCTCCACACTATGTCACCTTGCAACTCTGTGGTATCATGCTACTGCTGTTGCTCCCATGTCCACACTATGTCACCATGCCACTCTGTGGCCTCCTGATGCTGCCATCTCCACACTATGTCACCTTGCCACTCTGTGGTATCATGCTGCTGTTGTTATCTCCACACTATGTCACCATGCCACTCTGTGGTATCATGCTGCTGCTCTTGCTGCCATCTCCACAATATGTCACCATGCCACTTTGTGGCCTAATCATACTGCTGCTGTCACCTCCACACTTTGTCATTGTGCCCCTCTGTGGCCTCCTGATGCTGCCGCCACCTCCAGACCCGGTCATTGTGCCACTTGGTGACCTTCTCATGCTGCTTCCATCCACCACTATGTCATAGGGCCACTCTGTGGACTTCTCATGCTGTTACCACCCTCCCCACTCTATGACGGGATCACTATTGTCCTTGTTTGGCCTTCTTGAAATCACCATTTATTTCACCTTTCTTCTGATCTGTCAGAAGAAAGGAAAAATTAGACGCACAACGGATTCTGTCTGTGTAGCAGTTCTAAGGCCTCTATGGTCACATCAGAATTGGCTTATGATTTGGTAGCCAAAAGCAGGAGTGGGTAGAAAACACAGAAGACATGCAAATATTCCATTCACGTGTCATCTCTGTTTTAGATCCACTCCTGTTTTTTTGGGCTTTAGCAATACTGATGGATTACTGACCAAATGCTGACCGAGTGAAGGCGGATGCTCCACAGACAGGATCAGTTTTTTTTGGGTTATTGTTCTGACGGATCAGAGGAAGGGCAAAATAATCAGTGACGTCAACACAAACTTACTGCTGACACCCTCTCCACTCTGTCCGGGGGCTCTACTTGTATAAGCGTTTAATAGAACAGGTTCTGTAGACATCTATGTGGAATCAGCTGACGACGGTGTGAGAGGAGTGCGCTTCTTCTTGGCGCTAACATCGACCTGTAAGGCTGAGTTCACACTTGAGTTATTTGGTCAGTTTTGGCCCCGTGACTTCCCAAATAAGTGAAGTGTGCAGTGATTCTAAGAGCGACGCCTGTCATCTGCATGTCATACTGACTCACAGTATTGTATTACTACCACAGCAGACTCCCTATGCGTGTTACTGCAAGGCACAGTGTTCTACACCGCTAGAAAGGCTCTATGCATCCCGGAAATAGCCGTTTTTTATCGCAGTTTGTTGCAAATATATTTGGATCGAAGCAATTTTGTTCGGAAAATTCGGCGAACCGGCCAAATCAAATTTTTTTGAAATTCGCTCATCTCTAGCCCTTATATATACTACCAATACAGAAAGGCCATTATATATACTACCAATACAAAGGGGGCATTTTAACACTGGGGTCACTACAGGAAGGAGGAGGGGGGATGATCAAAAAGTAAAGAATCTAATGAAGGAGATGAGGAATGAAAACGTCTACATCAGAGGAGACGTCACTGGATGTTAGAGGCATGTGGTGCTGTATTCTGTATGTTTCGTGACACTGAATGTAATGTCCGTCCCAATAGTAGGGCTGAGGGGAGGGGTTGGATTGAGAATTTGGCAATGCCATTTTAAATTTGTGTTCCCCACAGGCAGGGCTCCATAGTAGCTATCGCTGTGGAAGCCTCAAATCAGAGGGACTGAGGCTACCGTAGCGAACCAGTGGCTCCGATTGCTGCACAGGGGAGCCATTTGGGCCTCAGGAGCGCAGTGCTCCAAGGGAAAGCCACCTTAGATGCTGTGGTCATGATCGACCGTGGCACCTGGGGGGATTAAATGTCTGCGATCAGCGTTATTGCTGATCACAGACATTTTCTGTGTATCTGCTTTGTAAAACAGCAGACACCTAACTGCTATGGCACTTGCGCTGCTCTGGAGAAAGCACAGTCTTTAAAGACTAACGCCGTACTTGTATGGTGCTGAAGGGGTTAAAAAAATTGTCTTGTGTCGCAGCATTCCATGACAGTGGGGTTGTGTAAGGGCTCACTTTTTGTAGGACATGTTGTGGCTTTCATGTGCGTTATTTTATGGTGCATTTGACTTTTTAAATGCTTTGTATTGCATTTTTGGGAAGTGTAATGCTACTTTCACACTTGCGGCAGTGTGATCCGGCGGGCAGTTCCATCGTCGGAACTGCCCGCCGGATCCGCTGATCTGCATGTGACTGAAAGCATTTGTGAGACGCATCCGGATGCGGATCTGTCTCACAAATGCATTGCAAGAACGAATCCACTTGTCATTACGGTATTGTGAATGCATACTCATACATTCCTATGGGGAAAAATGCCATATCCGGCATTCAGGCAAGTCTGGAGATAAAACCGTAGCATGCTGCGGTATTATCTTTTGCCTGATCAGACATCCTGATCCTGATTACTCTCCATTCAGAATGCATGGGGATACTCCTGATCAGTTCTTTTCCGGTAAAGAGCCCCTGTGAGGGAACTCTATACCGGAAAATAAAAACGCAAGTGTGAAAGTGCCCTAATGCATAAAAAACAATAATTGTGGCATTTTTTAACATTTATTTTTACACTGTTCACCTTATGGGATAAGAAATGTGATATTTCCAACCTTTGGGTCACTACAAAGTGATACCAGTTATCAGGGGAGCACCCAGGAATTTTGTCTAGGGGGGGTCCGAAAGGCCCAAAAATGTGGCATGTGTAGTGCGCTGTGCTAATTAAATTTTTCAAAGCCCCCTTTATATTTAAAACTGCAGGGACGGGGTGTAGTGTGTTGCGCTGATTCTTTTACTTGGCGCCGCCCATTATTAAAATTTGTTGTAGGAAAACAACACATTTTTTGGGCCACGCCCATTATTAAAAGCCCCTCCTACATATAACAGGCCACTCCCAACAAATACTGTACAGCTGACATTCTATAGTTGCGGCCTGTCTCTACACATCATACGGAGAGAGGGGGGGGGGGGGGTCTGTCCTGGCTGCACTGCCTGCTTCACATCATACAATAGACAGCCGGCTGCAGCCAGGAAGCTCCTCCGCTCTCCTCCCTCCCCAGATCCTGCTCAAGGCCTGTGGTTCCCCCCACCATCTGCCACCCGCCCGTGGCCTGCTGCCCCCTTGGGCTGTCCTCACCCAGCTCTGAATCCTCCTTCTGCAAATGGCAGGGGGGGGGAAGCCGGAGCATCTCCTCTTCTACATAGCGCCCCATACCTCTTACATCCAGTGATGTCACCTTTGTTGTAGACGTTCTCTTTCCTCATCTTTTCCATTCAGACCAGACCGCCATGATGATTTTTCAGCCATCTCCCATCTCTGCAGAGATTAACAAACAGACATTAGTTTCCCACATTTCCATCATCTTCACATCTTCTGAACACCCTTTCCTGCCACCCCCAATACTGTGCCCGCTGTGCCCCCAATACTATACTGCAGAAACAGTCCCCCTGGAAATTCTACTAGCACACAGATAGTGCCCGCTGTGCCCCCAATACTATACTGCAGAAACAGTCCCCCTGGAAATACTGCTACCACACAGATAGTGCCCCCAATACTGTACCCGCTGTGCCCCCAATACTATACTGCAGAAACAGTCCCCCTGGAAATACTGCTACCACACAGATAGTGCCCCAATACTGTGCCCGCTATGCCCCCAATACTATACTGCAGAAACAGTCCCTCTGGAAATACTGCTACCACACAGATAGTGCCCCAATACTGTGCCCGCAATACTATACTGCAGAAACAGTCCCCCTGGAAATACTGCTACCACACAGATAGTGTCCCCTTCAACAATTATTGGCACACAGTGCTCTAAAAAAAATAACTGTGCCCAGACACTAATAGTATAAAGATAATGTCCCCCAAAAATTATTGTACCCCCGCTTAGTGCCCGCTGTTGAGCTAATATCCCCATAATGTATGCCAGTATAAAATACCCCTATATAGTGCCCTAGTAAATGCCCTCATAGTGCTCCTCTCCCCTTCCCCATAGTGTCCCCCATAATATGCCAGTAAAAAATGCCCCTTCTAAGTGCCACCATATGCCCCAATAGTGCTCCTCTCCCCCATAGTGCCTACCATAATGTGCCAGTAAAAAAATTCCCCCTTAGTTCCACCAGATGCCATAATGCCCCCATAATGTGCCAAAAAGGCCCCTTTAGAGCCCCCACTTCCCCTTAGTGCCCCCAAATAATGCCCCTATAGTGCCACCAGATGCCCCCTAGTGCCGTTCTCCCCTATAGTGCCCCCCATAATGTGTCAAAAAAAGCCCCTTTAGAGCCCCCATAGTGCTCCTCTCCCCCATGGTGCCCCCCTAAATAATGCCCCTATAGTGCCACCAGATGCCCCCTAGTGCCGTTGTCCTCTATAGTGCCCCCCATAATGTGTAAAAAAAAAAGCCCCTTTAGAGCCCCCATAGTGCTCCTCTCCCCCATGGTGCCCCCCAAATAATGCCCCTATAGTGTCACCAGATGCCCCCCTAGTGCCGTTCTCCCCTATAGTGCCCCCCATAATGTGTAAAAAAATAAATAAAAAAAGCCCCTTTAGAGCCCCCCCATAGTGTTCCTCTCCCCCATGGTGCCCCCCAAATAATGCCCCCATAGTGCCGTTCTCCCCTTTAGTGCCCCCATAGTGCCGTTCTCCCCTTTAGTGCCCCCATAGTGCCGTTCTCCCCTTTACTGCCCCCCATAGTGCCGTTCTCCCCTTTAGTGCCCCCATAGTGCCGTTCTCCCCTTTAGTGCCCCCATAGTGCCGTTCTCCCCTTTAGTGCCCCCATAGTGCCGTTCTCCCCTTTAGTGCCCCCATAGTGCCAGCTCCCCCCCTCAAAAAAACCCCCCAAAAAACTAAAACAAAAAATACACCGATACTTACCTCCATCAGCTGTGTCCCTGCTGTGTGCTGCCCGGCTCAGGCGGCGCGATGATGACGTCATCGCGCCGCCAGAGCCGGCCTCTGATAGGCTGCAGGCATTAGTGCTTGCGGCCTATCAGAAGAACAGGGGAGGGACACACCTCTCCCTCCCCTGCCGCAGCACAGGCATCTGTATCGCTGTCCTAAGGACAGCGATACAGATGGATTAGATATGGAGATGAGCGCTTCCACAATGGAAGCGCTCATTTCCTACTGCCCCCCCCCCCCCCCCCCCCCCACCACCACCGCCACCGCCATAAATGCCCGCAATTACATCCAGGGCCGCGCCGCCTGTGGTGATCGGCGGTGCGGCCCTGAAGGATAAATTTTTTTTTAAATTTGGGCTGGACCCCCCCTGTAGGTGCGCCACTGCCAGTTATATATATGTATATATATATATATATATATATATATATATATATATTTATTATTTTTATTTTTTTCATTTTTCCTACACATATAAATGTGTTTGCAAGTGGAATTTTTTTTTTCCAAGCACTTTTTAAAAAAACTTTTTTCAAATGTAATTATATATTTTTTTTTTACATTTCCAGTAAGGTCTTGAACATACAATCTTCTGATTGACCACATAATACACTACACTACTTCTGCATTAATGGTTAATGTCAGTTACTGTAAAAATTACCTAAAGCCTATTTGGCCAGGCCAAAGGCAGGACTTAATAGGCATCCGTACATGGCAGGCCTGAGGGACATTTTCATAACTTTGGCTGCCATAGCAACGGCGACCAAAATCACTTTGTGGGCGGACTGATGGGTTAGAGATTTTGCCGGGGGTCTTGCGGCTCTCACCCAAAGCCAGATATCAGGGGAGATGAGGATTGGGCATGTTGGGTTTCAACTTTCTGTCTTCTATTTGCAAAACAAGTGTGCATGTTTATGAGTGCTTTTATGTAAATTAATAAAGCTTAATCTTTGTAAAAATTAAAAGTGTCTAATATTTTTATGTATCCATTTATTCCTCATTCTGAAGATATGTATTTGCTGTCCGTTCAAAGGAAGTAAACCTGTCCATAACTACGGTAGTCCTGCTCTCAGCTGAGAAGTGAATACAATTGTGATAGTTTGTTACAATGTATCAGTCTGGAGTCCGGGCTGTTTAGCTCACAGAGCATTGTCTAGACTGTATACAACTGTGCTAGTTTGTTACAATGTATCAGTCTGGAGTCTGGGCTGTTTAGCTCACAGAGCATTGTCTAGACTGGATACAACTGTGCTAGTTTGTTACAATGTATCAGTCTGGAGTCCAGGCTTTTTAGCTCACAGAGCATTATCTAGACTGGATACAACTGTGCTAGTTTGTTACAATGTATCAGTCTGGAGTCCAGGCTGTTTAGCTCACAGAGCATTGTCTAGACTGGATACAACTGTGCTAGTTTGTTACAATGTATTGATCTGGAGTCCGGGCTGTTTAGCTCACAGAGCATTGTCTAGACTGGATACAACTGTGCTAGTTTGTTACAATGTATCAGTCGGGAGTCTGGGTTGTTTAGCTCACAGAGCATTGTCTAGACTGGATACAACTGTGCTAGTTTGTTACAATGTATCAGTCGGGAGTCTGGGTTGTTTAGCTCACAGAGCATTGTCTAGACTGGATACAATTGCAGAGAGCAGGACTAGCTGCTGTATGGATAGAATTACTGCCTCTGAATGGAAACAAGAGTGTTCTCATTCACTGACAGAAAACATATACATACTGTATATCATTGTATACATGTACCATTAAAACAACCAGGAATTGGTCTATTAGACAATTTTAGAACTTTTTATTAATACTCTAAAGAATTATTTATATAAAACTGGAAAACCCCTTTAACCCCATTACGTTTCACCTACGTGACGATGCAGTAATTATCATCTAATGCCAAAACTGTTCCTTTAAGAACCCTGTCCCCGTTGTGCTGTCTCCTGGCATAGATACATAACTTTAATACCCACTTGGCACTTTTCCCTGATAATAGTTTGGGATTTCCTTCACTAATCTCTTACAACGCAGCCACATAACATGGCATATACTCAACAGCTGCAGGACCCAGATGCTGGAAGCACAACGATCATTTTATTAAATATGTCTTCCGCTTCAGATTTGCCTGAATTCCTGTGCTTTTTAACAGACAACCTGACATTGAGATGTAAATATAAAAAAAAACATAGCATTTGGTTTATGGCGCCAGGGTAGATGAAAATAATGCTCCATATTGTGTAGTTTCCCAAAATATCCTAGTAATGTAGTAAAACCGCTGTGTTGGATGAACTGTAAAGCGCTCGTAAATGCAACAATGGCCACATTTTTAAAAAAAATTTGGGGAAAGGGGCTATTTTTCCGCTGCATTCTCTAGCTGTAGTGGCAATATGACCTCTCCCTGCCACCGGGGTATCAGATTCAGTAGAATACCAGGATGTTATGCTTCTGTCATGTTTTCTGGAGGTACTATCTCTCCTCACAGAGAGAGTGCCTTGAGCGGCTTGAGGAGACTATACATGCTCCTCTGGAATTCTGGGAAGAAGGAATGCAAATGAGCACTTAACAAGCTCTGCCTCTGATGCCACCAGATGTAAGGCACCTATCCTATAAGTCAATGTTTGACTGTCACAGATGTAGTAGGAGAGAACACCAAAAGACAATCAAGAAGGAAGGGGAAAGACACTAGGCCTCACCGCTAGGGAAGGAAAAGGATCACCACCTATAAAACCCTGCTCCTGGCCCTAACTCCTATGCGTATGGGCACCTCTCGATGGTAGAGATACCCATACACGGGAACCTAGAAAACCCTGGTGACCCTCAGATGCCCTAAAGATAATGACAGGGCAGAGACCACCCGTTCCTTCCCTGGTGAAGGAACTAGCGTCTCACCGAGGCCTAGTAAACAACCGGGGGGGGAGAAGGGAAATACAAAACACGACAAGCGGAACACTTAACTTCAGAGGATGAAGGAAGAACAGGACTTCAACACAAACCACACTCCAGCTCTTCCAAGACCAAATAAAGCTATCCCAAGCAAGGAGTGATGGGAAAAGTCAGACTAAATAGGGCGAGGTAAAGGTCACATGATCCACACCTGAACAGGAGGTGTGGACATACCAGCAACACACAGACAAAGTGAAACCAAAAGAGGCTGTCAGATCACTAATGCGTAGATAATCTTTCAGACCTTCTGAGACCTGTCACAGATGTGACAGTATCCCCCTTCTATGGGTGACCTCCGGACACCCAGGACCGACCTTATCAGGATGGGCTCTGTGGAAAACTCTCACCAGACGACTAGCATTAACATCGGTCGCTGGAACCCACATCCTCTTTTCTGGTCCGTACCCTCTCCAATGAACGAGATACTGGAGGGATCTCCGGAGAACTCGTGAGTCCACAATCCTGCTGATCTGAAATTCTAAATTGCCGTCCACCATGACAGGAGCGGGAGGCAAGGAGGACGGCTCAACAGGTTCAACACATTTCTTTAGCAGCGATTTATGAAATACGTTATGGATTTTCAATGCCAGAGGAAGTTCAAGACGGAAGGCTACAGGGTTAACAATGGCAGTGATCTTATATGGACCAAAAAATCTTCCAAGAAGGTACCTTAAGTTTAATGTTTCTTTTAGACAACCACACAAAATCAACCACTATCAGGTCCGGACAACTCATACGTCTCCTGTCAGCCACACGCTTATACCGAGTGCCCATCTTTTTTCAGGTTATTTTAGATTTTCCGCCAAATAGAAGACAAAGAAGAGGAAAATTGTTCCTCCTCAGGAATGCCGGAATTTTGAGCACCAGAAAATGTACAAAACTGTGGATGGAACCCATATGCCCCAAAAAACATCGACTTCTCAGTGGATTCTTGTCTACGGTTATTTATAGCAAACTCAGCTAACGACAAAAATGAAGACCACGCTTCCTGATTCTCTGAAACAAAACATTTCAAGTAAGTCTCCAGATTCTAATTAGTGCGCTCCGTCTGTCCGTTCGACTGAGGATGAAAAGCCGAAGAGAAGGACAATTGTACACCCAGACGAGTACAGAACACTTTCCAGAATCTGGAAACAAACTGAGTCCCTCTATCGGACACCACATCAGAGGGAATGCCATGTAGTTTCACAATGTTGTCGACAAACACCTGTGCAAGAGTTTTAGCATTGGGTAGACTAGGTAATGCAATAAGGTGTGCCATTTTACTAAAACGATCTACAACCACCAGAATCACAGTTTTTCCCGAAGAATTCGGTAAATCCATGGACAAATGGGTCCAAGGTCTGGACGGGATGGGCAATGGAAGCAGAGATCCGGAAGGCCGAGTATGTGTCACCTTAGCACGTACACAGGTAGCACATGCTGACTAGTGATGTCGAGAACATAAAATTTTCCGTTCGCGAATGGCGAACGCGAATTTCCGCAAATGTTCGCGAACGTGCGAACCGGGCGAACCGCAATAGACATCAATAGGAAGGCGAATTTGAAAACCCACAGGTACTCTTTGTGGCCACAATAGTGATGGAAAAGTTGTTTCAAGGGGACTAACACCTGGACTGTGGCATGCCGGAGGGGGATCCATGGCAAAACACCCATGGAAAATTACGTAGTTGACGCAGAGTGTGGTAAGTTGAAATCGCAATGCGATTTATAGAACTTGAATTAATCGCATTGCGATTTCAACTTAGAGCTTCTGCCGACTTCCGTGCTCATGGAGCGTCCCCATCACCATGGGAACGGCTCCATGCTAGAATGTACTGTCGGATTTGAGAAATTTGTAATCGCAATGCGAATAATACAGGTTATATTAATCGCATTGCGAATTCAACTTAGAGCTGCTGGGTTCCTAATAATTGTATTGCTAGAATATAACGAAGATTGAGAATATAGTGCTATATTCGTTATATTCGTCAATTCTAGCAATACAACCATTAGGAACTTAGCTTGAATTCGCAATGCGATTAATATAACCTGCATTATTCGCATTGCGATTAAAACTTAGATCTGAGTTCCTAATGGTTGTATTGCTAGAATTGACAACGAATATAGCACTATATTCTCAATCTTCGTTATATTCTATCAATACAACCATTAGGAACCCAGCTCTAAGTTGTAATCGCAATGCGAATAATATAACCTGTATTATTCGCATTGCGATTACAACTTTGTGACACTGCAGCTTCAGAATTAATCTAAGATGGCTGCTGTCCTTGCTTTTTGATAGGCGGTGGGAGGGTCTGGGAGGGAGGGTCTGCTGCTGATTGGCTGGAATGTGTCTGCTGACTGTGAGGTACAGGGTCAAAGTTTGCTCAATGATGACGTATAGGAGGCGGACCGAACATCGCATATGTTCGCCCGCAGCAGCGAACGCGAACAAGCTATGTTCGCCGGGAACTATTCGCCGACGAATAGTTGGGGACATCTCTAATGCTGACACATAGTCCTCAACACACTTACGCAACCCCGGCCACCAAAATCTGCAAGAGATGAGATCGACAGTCGATCTGCTCCCAGGGTGCCCAGCAAGCACCGTACAGGGATGTTCCTCAAACACCTTGTGACGTAATTCAGAGGGAACAAGCAACTTCCCGGAGGACAAGAGCATCCTCCTGTGCCTCCAACACCATGGCCTCAAGATCAGGATAAAGAGCGGATATGACTACCCCTACAGATAAAATGGGACTAGGGTCATTAGACTCACCCCCCCTCCCCAGGAAAGCTACGCGACAAAGCATCCGCCTTGACGTTCTTAACCCCAGGGCGGTAAGTGACAATTAAGTAAAATCTGGTGAAAGTGAAAAACAATGACCATCTGGCCTGCCTTCGGTTCAGTCGATTAGCAGACTCCAGGTAGGCCAGATTCTTGTGATCCATAATTACCGTAATAGGGTAAATTGCTTTTTCCTACCAATGCCGCCATTCCTCGAACGCCAACTTAATGGCCAGCAATTCCCTTTTCCCCACATCATAATTCCTTTCCGCAGTAGAGAGTTTTTTGGAGAAAAATGCACATGGGCACCATTCACTAGGTAAAGGACCTTGCGACAACATTGCTCCTACCCCTACCTCGGATGCGTGAACCTCAACAATAAATGGCTGAGTCACGTCCGGTTGCATCAGAATAGGGGCAGAAGCAAAACATTCTTTCACAGCAGAAAAGGCCTGTAATGCCACATCAGACCAGACAGAAATAGCCGCACCCTTCCTAGTCATGTCTGTTAAAGGTTTAACCACCGATGAATAGTTCAAGATAAATTTGCGGTAGTAGTTGGTAAACCCCAAAAACCGCATAAACGCTTTCAGATTTTCGGGTCGATCCCAGTCCAACACGGCATGGACCTTCTCGGGATCCATATGAAAACCTGAGGATGAGAGCAGGTAACCCAGAAAATGCACTTCCTGTACAGCAAATACACACTTTTCCATCTTAGCATACAACTTATTCTCTTTTAGGATCTGTAACACCTGTCTCACATGATCCTGATGAGTCTCCATATTAGGCGAATAAATTAGTATGTCATCAAGGTATACAACGACAAACCTCCCCACCAGATGATGAAAGATGTGATTGACAAAGTGTTGAAAAACCGCAGGAGCATTAGTTAACCCAAAGGGCATGACCAGGTTTTCAAAATGACCCTCAGGGGTATTAAATGCGGTCTTCCACTCATCCCCCTCCTTGATCCTTACCACATTATATGCCCCCCTCAGATCCAACTTAAAGAACACCTTGGCACCGACAATCTCACCAAACAAATCTGGAATCAAAGGAAGGGGGTAAGGATCACGGACGGTAATATGATTGAGCTCACGGAAGTCCAGGCATGTCTCGGGGTACCATCTTTTTTCTTTACAAAGAAAAACCCAGCAGCCACTGGGGACTTGGATGGTCTAATATGTCCCTTTGCCAAACTCTCGGTAATATACTCTCGCATGGCCTTTCTTTCAGGTTCGGAAAGATTATACAACAGAGATTTGGGCAATTTAGCTCCGGGAATAAGATTGAGGGACAATCATACTCCCAGGGTGGAGGCAACTCCTGATTACCACTCTCAGAGAAAACATCAGTAAAATTCTGAAATGAACGAGGGTACAGTTTTAGTGGTAACCATAGAGAACGATGCATTAAGACAGTTGTCAATGCAGAAATCACTCCAATCTAGAATCTGTCTCGCTTGCCAGTCGATGTTAGGGTTAAGCCCAACACCAACGGAGCAGGCAGACCCTCCAAGACATAACAGGAGATAGATTCCTGATGCAAATTACCCACTCTTAAATGAATGTCATTTACTACCTGCGACAGGCATTTTTGGGTGAGAGGTGCTGAGTCAATTGCAAAGACAGAAATACTTTTCTCTAATGCATTAGTAATCAACCCATGAATGCATACAAACTCTCCATCAATCAAGTTACCTCCTGCCTCACTGTCGATAAATGCTTCGATTTTCACAGTATTGGACTCTAGCGGCGCCACCTAGGCAGACAGGAGAAAACGGGTACTACCAGTAAAAGACAAAAGTAGGTTTTCTTGCTCCCAATCCACACCACCAATAGTAATTTGAGGATTAAAAGTTTTTTTCTTTTTGTTTACACCTTGATGCTGCAAGTACGGACAAATATTCACAAAATGTCCCTTCTTGCCACAATAAAAGCAGACTCCTTTCACATGACCCAAGCTTTTGCCAGGAGTAGCTCCTCCTAACTGCATAGGCTCATCACAAGGCGCAACTACCAGTGTCTCTTTACCATAAGTGTCAAAGGAAGCAGTACCCTTATTGGACAGTACGTCCTGAAGGTGAGGACCCCTAGATCTCTCCCTCAGGCATCTATCTAGACGTACAGCAAGGGACATAGCTGCCTCCAATGACACAGGATTTTCATGAAAGGCCAATGCATCCTGCGAGATCCGGGTAATCATAGATGAGACCCAAGGCTCTGAAGAATTAATCTACCGACCGGAGGGACGGTGATTCGGTCGGCAGAGAAAAAGCCCAAGATTGGGGGCGTCCTCTTTAAGCAATGAAATAATCATACCCACACGTTGACACTCATCCCCAGAAGAGTATGGACGCAGCTTAAAGTATAATTTACATGACTCCCTGAACCGGATGAAATTGTCACTACCCCGGGAAAACCTGTCCGGGAGAACCACCTTCGGTTCAGGACAGGCCTGGGACCCACCACCGGAGCCAGCAGCCTGTGGACTCTGAATCTGCAAGACAGTTACGCGGAGGTCTGCTACCTCCAAAGTCAGATTCTGCAGCTGTTCGACCAGTGCAGACATAGAATCCATAGCTGCACAGATCAGAACAAAAATGGCGGTATCGGCTTGGGATAATGTCACAGATGTAGTAGGGGAGAACACCAAAAGACAATCAAGAAGGAAGGGGAAAGACACTAGGCCTCACCGCTAGGGAAGGAAAAGGGTCACCACCTATAAAACCCTGCTCCTGGCCCTAACTCCTATCCGTATGGGCACCTCTTGATGGTAGAGATACCCATACACAGGAACCTAGAAAACCCTGGTGACCCTCAGATGCCCTAAAGATAATAACAGGGCAGAGACCACCCGTTCCTTCCCTGGTGAAGGAACTAGCGTCTCACTGAGGCCTAGTAAACAACCAGGGGGGGGGGGGGGAATACAAAACACGACAAGCGGAACACTTAACTTCAGAGGATGAAGGATGAACACGAACCACACTCCAGCTCTTCCAAGACCAAATGAAGCTATCCCAAGCAAGGAGTGATGGGAAAAGTCAGACTAAATAGGGCGAGGTAAAGGTCACATGATCCATACCTGAACAGGAGGTGTGGACATACCAGCAACACACAGACAAAGTGAAACCAAAAGAGGCTGTCAGATCACTAATGCGTAGATAATCTTTCAGACCTTCTGAGACCTGTCACAAATGTGACATTGACCCTTTAAACAGGCCTTGAGACATGACTTGGATAATAAATAAGCCAGCATCTCATCTGCAGACAGCTGTTTCTGGATGAATGTTCTCAACAGTGCAGAGCAGAGAGTACTGGCTTAAATGGGTGAGAGGCCATCACCCTAAAACAGATGTCTGCAGATCAGGTGCTGGCTTATTTATTATTCATGTTGGTCCCATGTTCATATATGCCTACATTGCTGAGAAAAATGATGTTTTATTTTTTGCAAATGAGCCTCTAAGAGCAACGGGGGCATTGCTGTTACACCTAGTGCAGCCTCTAGGAGTAGCCAATCAGGATGGAAGATATTGACTGGTCGTCAGGCACGTTTTTAGCTCTGAAGCACAGGCACCATTCTGAGCTCAGCTACTGGTATTGCAGTGTAGGGATTGTGAAGGAAATACAGTTGCAAGAAAAAGTATGTGAACCCTTTGGAATGATATGGATTTCTGCACAAATTGGTCATGAAATGTGATTTGATCTTCATCTAAGTCACAACAATAGACAATCACAGTCTGCTTAAACTAATAACACACAAATAATTAAATGTTACCATGTTTTTATTGAACACACCATGTAAACATTCACAGTGCAGGTGGAAAAAGTATGTGAACCCCTAGACTAATGACATCTCCAAGAGCTAATTGGAGTGAGGTGTCAGCCAACTGGAGTCCAATCAATGAGATGAGATTGGAGGTGTTGTTGGAGCTGTCCTGCCTTATAAAAAACACGCACCAGTTCTGGGTTTGCTTTTCACAAGAAGCATTGCCTGATGTGAATGATGCCTCGCACAAAAGAGCTCTCAGAAGACCTACGATTAAGAATTGTTTCTGGAAAGGGTTATAAAAGTATCTCCAAAAGCCTTGCTGTTCATCAGTCCACATTCTTTTTCTTGCAACTGTATATGTAGTTAGGTAGATTGAATCACTAGGTAGAAAATCAGGTTTTATCATTAGGGACAGGATAGGAGCAGTTAGTGCACTGTGTGTCTGTAGCCAGGACTGGAGCCGGTCATAACTTCATCTGTTGCACTGCACAAGACATGACCTGTAAAAGAGACTCTTTAAAGTGCTCTTTTTATTTTATGTACAGGAGCCAGCCTTTTTTTTCCCAAAAACTTGCACAGCTTCCACAATTTATAAGTGAGCATTGCAATAAGCATATTTTAATGTGATCATTTCTAAGGGGGAGGGGTTCTGGTTGGGTATCTCGCATGTCAAAAAAGTACTTGTAAAATCTGCAGCAATTCTGCTTGTAATCTGCAAAATAAAATATGTATATATGTATATACTGTATACATAAGACTGTGGTAAATAATATACCCACAGTGACATCACCAAGGTGGTTGGTCAGTTGATTTTATGCTTCACTTCTGGGTCACATGTCTATTTACAGGGCCGCTCCAATAATGGAAGGTCAGATGTCTCTAATAAAGGGGTCATTCCATATATGTAGGTAGTACAGAATGATTACCCCTGGGAACCATCATTTTAAGAAAATAAAGGTTTAGTGGACCTATCCAGTAGAAGTTGACAGTTGGCCACAGGGGTGTAGCTTAAGGCTCATGGGTCCTGGTGCAAGAGTTCAGCTTTGGGCCCCCTTCCCTCAGTGCTTTGTGGCCGTGGGGGGTGGAAGCTCATAGCCTTCCTGCTTCTTGAAGCAAAAATTTAAATAGCACCCCCCTAAATGCCAAATTCTTGACCTAACCCCTTCCCTCCAGCCAGAGGTGTAACTTGACCTGCATGCACTTTCTATAATGCCAGTGTCTTCTTATGTGGCACAAGGGTCTTTGGGCCCCCTCAGGCTCCTGGGCCCTGTAGCGGCTGCTACCTCTGCACCCCCCATAGTTACGCTCCTGATTGGCCACATCTACATGTACACATTTTTTGGGTGTTAACTAAAAGGCTGTTTAAAAACACACTGCGCTGTCGGATTTCTTATGCTTGTTAAAATTTAAAAAAAGTTCCAAAAATTGTCCCTTATTGGGAGCAGATGCCTGCCAATATATATACACACGGAAGTATCTGAAGAAGCAGTTGCTTGTTCTGAACAGGTGCCCAAAAAAATCACCCCTTTTCTTGGGAGTAAAAACAATATGGTATGGATCCTAATAGACAGTAGAAGTGCGGCTGTGTAGGGGTACTAGTAGTAGCAGCAGCAGGACAGTATAAAACGTAACACACAAGGCAGTAGATGTGAGGCTGTGTAGGGGTACTAGTAGTGGCAGCAGCAGTACAGTATGGCACCTGAAGGCAAGGCAGTAGATGTGAGGCTGTGTAAGGGTACTAGTAGTGGCAGCAGCAGTACAGTATGGCACCTGAAGGCAAGGCAGTAGATGTGAGGCTGTGTAGGGGTACTAGTAGTGGCAGCAGCAGTACAGTATGGCACCTAAAGGCAAGGCAGTAGATGTGAGGCTGTGTAGGGGTACTAGTAGTGGCAGCAGCAGTACAGTATGGCACCTGAAGGCAAGGCAGTAGATGTGCGGCTGTGTAGGGGTACTAGTAGTGGCAGCAGCAGTACAGTATGGCACCTGAAGGACAAGGCAGTAGATGTGAGGCTGTGTAGGGGTAATAGTAGTGGCAGCAGCAGTACAGTATGGCACCTGAAGACAAGGCAGTAGATGTGAGGCTGTTTAAGGGTACTAGTAGTGTCAGCAGCAGTACAGTATGGCACCTGAAGGCAAGGCAGTAGATGTGCGGCTGTGTAGGGGTACTAGTAGTGGCAGCAGCAGTACAGTATGGCACCTGAAGGCAAGGCAGTAGATGTGGGGCTGTGTAGGGGTACTAGTAGTGGCAGCAGCAGTACAGTATGGGACCTGAAGGACAAGGCAGTAGATGTGTGGTTGTGTAGGGGTACTAGTAGTGGCAGCAGCAGTACAGTATGGCACCTGAAGGCAAGGCAGTAGATGTGAGGCTGTGTAGGGGTATTAGTAGTTGCAGCAGCAGTACAGTATGGCACCTAAAGGCAAGGCAGTAGATGTGAGGCTGTGTAGGGGTACTAGTAGTGGCAGCAGCAGTACAGTATGGCACCTGAAGGCAAGGCAGTAGATGTGAGGCTGTGTAGGGGTACTAGTAGTGGCAGCAGCAGTACAGTATGGCACCTGAAGACAAGGCAGTAGATGTGAGGCTGTTTAAGGGTACTAGTAGTGGCAGCAGCAGTACAGTATGGCACCTGAAGGCAAGGCAGTAGATGTGCGGCTGTGTAGGGGTACTAGTAGTGGCAGCAGCAGTACAGTATGGCACCTGAAGGCAAGGCAGTAGATGTGGGGCTGTGTAGGGGTACTAGTAGTGGCAGCAGCAGTACAGTATGGGACCTGAAGGACAAGGCAGTAGATGTGTGGCTGTGTAGGGGTACTAGTAGTGGCAGCAGCAGTACAGTATGGCACCTGAAGGCAAGGCAGTAGATGTGAGGCTGTGTAGGGGTATTAGTAGTTGCAGCAGCAGTACAGTATGGCACCTAAAGGCAAGGCAGTAGATGTGAGGCTGTGTAGGGGTACTAGTAGTGGCAGCAGCAGTACAGTATAGCACCTGAAGAACAAGGCAGTAGATGTGTGGCTGTGTAGGGGTACTAGTAGTGGCAGCAGCAGTACAGTATGGCACCTGAAGGCAAGGCAGTAGATGTGAGGCTGTGTAGGGGTATTAGTAGTTGCAGCAGCAGTACAGTATGGCACCTAAAGGCAAGGCAGTAGATGTGAGGCTGTGTAGGGGTACTAGTAGTGGCAGCAGCAGTACAGTATGGCACCTGAAGGCAAGGCAGTAGATGTGAGGCTGTGTAGGGGTACTAGTAGTGGCAGCAGCAGTACAGTATGGCACCTGAAGGCAAGGCAGTAGATGTGCGGCTGTGTAGGAGTACTAGTAGTGGCAGCAGCAGTACAGTATGGCACCTGAAGGCAAGGCAGTAGATGTGCGGCTGTGTAGGAGTACTAGTAGTGGCAGCAGCAGTACAGTATGGGACCTGAAGGCAAGGCAGTAAATGTGGGGCTCTTTTTTTTGAAGCCCAAGAGAGTTAATGTTTTAGTTGTCTTTATATTTCCTATAGACTTCAGTGGAAAGGGCAATGAGCATGTGTGATCATCTCTCCTTTCTGACAGTGTAATAAGCGATCGGGGTGAGGGGCTTGTCTATTTTTCCCCCAACTTTAAAAGGGTTTCTGGGATTTTAATATTGATGTCCTATCTAGTGAAGAGCGAAGTTTTCAAAATTTTGATTTGTCTATTTCGCAAAACGTACGTTACGAATCACATTCCATTGTTAGTAGCGGGCGCATTGATGGGAAACGGGGATCACGAAGCCCCCATGATTGAAACCTTCAGATGCTACATTCAACACTGATTGTGGCATCTGAGAGTCATATTCAGCCTATCAGGAGGTTAATCGGGGTTAAAACAAAATATTATACACTCACCTCATCCGTTTGATCGTGGAGAGGCCGTTGCCGTCATCTTGATTGAAGAAAACGCACCAAATCTTGTGCGCGCTGACGTGATGACTTCACCACGTCATCACGCTGGCCGGGCACAGTGACGTTATTAGAGATGGCCACAACGGCCTCTCCACGATTAAATAGATGAGATGTGTGTATTTTTACCGTAAAATTGATTCGTTGGTAACATGCGAGAAAATTCGCCTTCGTGACTAATCAAATTTTTTCTGAAATTCGGATTGAAGTCCACTTCGATGCCCTTAACACTAGTCCTAGCCTCAGAATAGGACACCCGACGATCAGTTGTTTCATAGTAGCTCTGGTGTCGGAAGTTGGTGCTCAAACTGCATCATCCATTGTGTATTGGGCGGAACTGGTAACTGCAGCGCTGCTCCCATTGAAGAGAATAGTAACCAGCTTCGTCAACTACAGAACAGTGGGCGCCAGAGCTACCCCAAAACAACCGAGCTACTTGGAAGCAGAGTGTTGGACCCCCGGCAATCAGATATTGATGGCCTAATATTAAAATCCTGGAAAATCTCTCTCATTCGACCCTGATAGTACATGCCATTTGTACCAGTTTTAATAACCCTCCTTGTGCCAGTCTGTACCATATTCTGCTAAAATCCAATATCACCCGGCTAGTAAAGAAGTGGACTAGAATGGAGAGATTTCCCCTCTAATTCCGACCTTCATTACGCAGGAGGTAAAACTAATATTTTGGATCAAATATTGACACAGTCCCTAAAATGCAAACACGCTGTAAGCAGATTTATTAAGCCAAATAATAGATTAGAACCGGAGTCACTGGGGGGCAAATATCAGGCATCAGACTGAGAGGAGACATGAGGACTACATTCCTGCAATATCTTTTAATGGGAAGTCGGACACAGTGGGATTCACTGAGTATTATTTACAAAAAGCGACTCGCGTTACTAGTATTACGGAAGAATTTAACGCTCCCTCGAATTCTCCTGTGTACAGTCCAGAGATAATGGTCCTTTTAAAGGGACAGACCCTAAAAATGTACAAGAAGACGATAAAATGAATCTATCTATCTATCTATCTATCTATCTATAATATCTATCTATCTATCTATCTATAATATCTATCTCATATCTATCTCTCTATCTCCTATTTATCTATTATCTCTCTATCTATCTATCTATCTATCTATCTATCTATCTATCTATCTATCTCATATCTATTATCTATCTATCTCCTATCTATCTATCTATCTATCTATCTATCTATCTATCTCCTATCTATCTATCTATCTATCTATCTATCTATCTAATATCTATCGATCTATTGCTCAGTCATGAACCTGTAGACCTGAAACCAAAAATCTTGTAGGGTTCTGACAGACGGTTTGGGGGAGAGGGGGGCTTAAAAGGGTTGTCTCACTTCAGTAAATGGCATTCATCATGTAGAGAAAGTTAATACCAGGCACTTACTAATGTACTGTGATTGTCCATATTGCCTCCTTTGCTGGCTGGATTCATTTTTCCATCACATTATACACGGCTCGTTTCCATGGTTACAGACCACCCTGCAATCCATCACTGGTGGTCATGCTTCCACACAATAGGGAAAAGCTCTGGTGGCCGGGAACGTGGGACCACCCATAGGCTAGTGCTTTTTCCTATAATATTCAAGCACGACCACCACTGATGGATTGCAGGGTGGTCGCAACCATGGAATTGAGCCGTGTATAATGTAATAGAAAAATGAATCCAGCCAGCAAATGAATCAATGTGGAGAATCACAATACATTAGTAACTTTCTCTACATGATAAATGCTATTTGCTGAAGTGAGACAACCCCTTTAATGAAAATGGCTCCACTTCTTTTGCCCCACAACTTGTTTCACATCCACTAGACATGAAACGGGGCAGACAAGATTTAGGCTATGTTTGAATGTTTTATATTTTACTCCTAGGATTGTGATATGGGACAAAACTGCATTAAGACAGAGGCGGAAACCATGGTCAAGGTGTTTTTTAGGTTGTTCCGGTAAGGAGCAGATGTCTTGATACAGCATAGCCGGACACTAACTGAGACTGCCGGCCCCATTCACTATAATGGGGACCGGCGGAGATCCAGCCGCAACCGGGCAAACACGGCGAGAAGTGCAGCGGTATTTATCCGCCTGATTCGCAGCATATTTGCCGCGTTGCAGCTGGATCACCGCCGGTCCCCATTATAATGAATGATGCTTCTGCCGGAATGCAGAGAGATCTCTGGCTGCCGGATCTCTTTACCGCAGGTGTGAGACAGGCCTTAGACGTCTTAAGATGACTCTTTTGGTTCCCTCTTTACTTCATTACTTAACATTACTCTGTCTACAGTAGCTCTCCACGCACTGACTTGCAGCTTATGTAAAGGAGTCAATATGAACAAGCTCAGATGCAGTGTAAAGTAGGGTGGAGAGAAACAGCAGTTGATTAGGTAGGTAGTATATTTCAGACATTAGATTTCTATTGCAAGAGTAACTTGAAGATCCTTGGCCCCAGTGCAAGTTCTGTAACAGGGATCCTGCCATTCATGCGCCATTTATGTGGCAGAGGAGATGATGGGGCTAAATCACGTTCCAGAGGACTGCTACCTCTGCACCCGCTATAACTACACCTCCGATGTCTATGATCAAAGCATAGTAAAAATCATACAGATGCTCAAACTGACAATCCCCTGCGCCATACCTCCAAACTTTGGATATCGCCGTTTCTCATGTGCGGTATTCACCTCGGTGGCAGTGGTAAGTTGAAAGTCATTTCCCAATCTCCGCAGTAGAGATTTATCCAGTTTCTGCCGGCAGAATAACGCTTTCAAATGTTGCTTCTTCAGAGCGCAATGTACATGGGTACTCAAAAGCCGTGATTTATTCCCGTTATAACCCCAGAGGTGAATACCGCACATGAGAGACGCCGATATCAGGCGCAGATTGAGAGGTTGAACCACGCACGTGGGACGCCGAGACTGGGGCAGAGACGAGGTGAATCAGCAACCTGACTATCGGGGGAATTGAGCGGAGGTAAAAAAAAGTTCAGTGTTCCATGACACGTGGGACGCCACTGGGAACTCTGAACTCCGCAACGATCCACTGAAAAGGGAGTACTGTACGATGATTATTACTTTTACATTCTGATCCTATACCCGCAGTGAGGGGATATCCAAGTGAACGCATCCTAGGAATATTTTGTACACCCTAGCAGCACTGTGCTCCAGATGAGACATTAAACAGACTGGATATACAAAATTAACACTTACAGTTGCTTTGGAAATAACGAGATACAGTTGAAAGAAAAAATATGTGAACCCTTTGGAATGATATGGATTTCTGCACAAATTGGTCATAAAATGTGATCTGATCTTCATCTAAGTCACAACAATAGACAATCACAGTCTGCTTAAACTAATAACACACAAAGAATTAAATGTTACCATGTTTTTATTGAACCCACCATGTAAACATTCACAGTGCAGGTGGAAAAAGTATGTGAACCCCTAGACTATCGACATCTCCAAGAGCTAATTGGAGTGAGGTGTCAGCCAACTGGAGTCCAATCAATGAGATGAGACTGGAGGTGTTGGTTACAGCTGCCCTGCCCTATAAAAAACACACACCAGTTCTGGGTTTGCTTTTCACAAGAAGCATTGCCTGATGTAAATGATGCCTCGCACAAAAGAGCTCTCAGAAGACCTACGATAAAGAATTGTTGACTTGCATAAAGCTGGAAAGGGTTATAAAAGTATCTCCAAAAGCCTTGCTATTCATCAGTCCACGGTAAGACAAATTGTCTATAAATGGAGAAAGTTCAGCCCTGCTGCTACTCTCCCTAGGAGTGGCCGTCCTGTAAAGATGACTGCAAGAGCACAGCGCAGACTGCTCAATGAGGTGAAGAAGAATCCTAGAGTGTCCGCTAAAGATTTACAAAAGTCTCTGGCATATGCTAACATCCCTGTTAGCGAATCTACGATACGTACAACACTAAACAAGAATGGATTTCAGGGGAGGATACCACAGAGGAAGCCACTGGTGTCCAAAAAAACCCCATTGCTGCACGTTTACAGTTTGCACAAGAGCACCTGGATGTTCCACAGCAGTACTGGCAAAATATTCTGTGGACAGATGAAACCAAAGTTGAGTTGTTTGGAAGAAACACACAACACTATGTGTGGAGAAAAAGAGGCACAGCACACCGACATCAAAACCTCATCCCAACTGTGAAGTATGGTGGTGGGGGCATCATGGTTTGGGGCTGCTTTGCTGCGTCAGGGCCTGGACGGATTGCTATCATCAAAGGAAAAATGAATTCCCAAATTTATCAAGACATTTTGCAGGAGAACTTAAGGCCATCTGTCCACCAGTTGAAGCTCAACAGAAGATGGGTGTTGCAACAGGACAACGACCCAAAGCATGGAAGTAAATTAGCAACAGAATGGCTTAAACAGAAGAAAATCCGCCTTCTGGAGCGTCCCAGTCAGAGTCCTGACCTCAACCAGATTGAGATGCTGTGGCATGACCTCAAGAAAGCGATTCACACCAGACATCCCAAGAATATTGCTGAACTGAAACAGTTCTGTAAAGAGGAATGGTCAAGAATTACTCCTGACCGTTGTGCACGTCTGATCTGCAACTACAGGAAACGTTTGGTTGAAGTTATTGCTGCCAAAGGAGGTTCAACCAGTTATTAAATCCACAGGTTCACATACTTTTTCCACCTGCACTGTGAATGTTTACATGGTGTGTTCAATAAAAACATGGTAACATTTAATTCTTTGTGTGTTATTAGGTTAAGCCGACTGTGATTGTCTATTGTTGTGACTTAGATGAAGATCAGATCACATTTTATGACCAATTTGTGCGGAAATCCATATCATTCCAAAGGGTTCACATACTTTTTCTTGCAACTGTATAATCAGCTTAATAGACACGTCTGGTTGATTATTAGAGACACACACTGGAATAAAACCAATTTGGGATAGATCACAAAGGAGTGATTTGTGACAAATACCAATGGACGCTATCTCCCTTTTGTGGATCTGTTACACCTTTCATTGAGATAAAGGGTTGCTGTGTTATTTAATGAGACCTATATAATCCAGATTGTTCAATCCCGCAAGTACCGCGTCTCTAGTCAGTGTATATCAAACCTCAGAGACCACAGCATGTGATTTTGCGGTCCATTTTTTAAGGGTGTATTATATTTGATTGATTATTGATTATTTATGTATTGTTTTTTTTTGTTACTATGTATTAATTTTAATATTCAAATAAATGCTTGTTTTTAGGGTGAATCTGGATAGTTGAGTGCCCATCTAATTTATAATATTTGTTATATAGTGACTAGGAGCATTGTCACGATAAGAGCACCGTATCCAGGTAATTTGCATATTTTAAAATTAAGTTTTTAACAAATTCTACTGGACCGAAATGATTATTTAGCTTATGTATGCAGAAATCGGACTATAGGGATTATAAGTAAACCAAAAAAAAAAAATGGTTTAGTGGGGTGACAGAAGCCCTTTAAGACAGGCTTTGGCCACCATATCTGCCAGATCTGGACAGTATACCAGCCGTTGGAGCCACTTGAACTTTTTGTCGCTCCCTAAATGGGCGCCTCTCTCATGGGCTTCCCGGGCGGCCTCCGGTCCCAATGATATGGGTATTACAATATGTTGCCAGTACTGCAGCTCTGACTGTAAGTATATGGTCTGACACATGAGGCCCTGGGTAACAGTTAGCTTATTCCACTGCCTCAACAACTTTTGGCATTCTGGAGTCAGACGGGCCCGCTCTTCAGGCCAAGGTCAGGACTTGGTCCAGACCTATTCTTTCACTTTCCACAGGTTCGGGCAGCCATTTTGGACCCTCTCCCAATCAGCCAATATCTTTCCCAACACCATGAACATCCCGGACGCCACCCCACTTGAATGTGCCACGTCCTGGAACATGGGTAATCGACCAAGGTCAGGAGTTTCAGTATCCTCTAGCTCCTCATCGGCTTTTTGATTCGGTGGGACTCGGGAGAGTGCATCGGCGTTTCCGTTCTCCCTACTTGACCGGAACTTGATGCAATATTGGAACTTAGAAAGGCGAGCCAACCGCCTCTGCTCAAGCGCACCGAGCTTGGCATTCTCTTGTTGTCCATCATCACGGTCACCTCTGCACCTGTCAGGTACTCTGCGAACCTTTTGGTCATGGCCCACACCAGCGCCAGTAGTTCCAATTTAAAAAAGAGCTATAGTTGTCAGGGTTGCGCTCTGACTCCTTCAGAGATTGGCTGCCATAGGCAATGACTCTCTCACGTCCCTCCTGGACTTGGGATAACACGGCCCCCAGACCATGTAGACTTCCATCAGTGTACAGCAGGAATGGGGTGTCGAACTGCGCATAAGCCAGAATCAGGGTACTGGTCAGCGCCTCCTTCACTGCCTCAAAGGCCTCTTGTTGCCGGGGTCCCCAGACGATGAGACAATTCTTCGAGTCTCCCGCAGTGCCCCTCAATAATTTGTTTAATGGGACCACTAAATGAGCAAATCTGTGTATAAACCTCCTGTAGTAGCCGGCCAGTCCCACGAACACCCACACCTCTCGTAGTGTACTCGACTGGGGTCACTTCTGATAGCTTCCACCTTGCTGGAGGCCGGTTTTACCCCCTCCGGGGTCACCACATGTCCCAAATACTCTATCTGCTGTCAAAACAGTTGGCACTTCTTGGGCTTGGTCTTAAGCCCATGGTCTCGTAGCTGTCCTAGGACCTGTCGCAGCTTCTGGAGGTGATCTTCAAAGGAGGCCCCAAACACTACTATGTCATCCAGTTATATCAATATTGAGTTTAGATCCCCCAGACAGTGCTCCATCAACCGCTGGAATGTTCCCGGGGCTTTAGAGAGACCGAATGGTATCCGGTTGAACTTGTAGAGTCCCATAGGTAGAATGACAGCTGTCTTCGCTTTGTCCTTCTTGGCCACCGATACCTGCCAATACCCACTGGCCAGGTCAAGAAGAACTTCGCCTGGCTCAGGGATGACAATGATTCCTCAATCCGCAGGAGGGGATAAGCATCCCAGATGGTCTGGGCATTCAGTTTCCGATAGCCCAAACAGAACCAGAGACTCCCATCTTTCTTCCGCACCAAGACTACTGGAGCAGCCCAAGGACTTTGACTCCCCTGGATCACCCGGTTTTCCAACATGCTGGCTACCATATCCTTCACCTCTTGGTACATTTTAGGTGGGATTTGCCGGTAACGTTCCCTAATAGGTACAGCATCGCCAGTAGGGATTTTTTCTTCAATAGCGGAAGCACACCCGAAGTCCTCATCATGTCGCGAGAATGCCTCTTGAAATTCCCAGAGGGTGTCTTCTAGCAACTTCTGTTGTCCGGGAGTCAGAGTCTTGCAGTCCACCCCCATCCGGGCCATGATCACTCGACCATTCCACTGCTGTCGGGTCTCCCTTTGATGAACCTCTACAGCAAAGGTCCAGGCTGATCTTCTATCAGGGTGTAGCATGAAGCTCTTTCGTCGAGAGCTATCCCCCTCGGACACAAACTTTGGCCAGCAAGGTGTTTCCAGGGACGGTTAACTCGCAGTCTTCAACATTTAGGCAGCGTACAGGCACACATCCATTCTTCACAATGGCGAGGGCCCGGGCTACTAGTGGACGAGCCTGCGTTTCCTCCTGATAAGCGGGCTCGATCAGGACCTCCAGTCCATTCAGTCGTCGTCCCCACCGGCTGCATCAATATTCGTTCTTGTCGAGGTGGGATCTTCACCGGGGTCCTCTGTGGCACCTTTATGTCTCCGATTTGCTGACTGGACATGTTACTCTTTTGCAAACTATAGCTTCTCACCATCTGTTGTAAAACCTTCTGGGTCTTCCTGGGTGGAGTGGCGCGGGATGCTGGGGTCATCTCCGGAGAATGGCATGTTTCCGCCTTCATCTGGGACACTTCTAACCCGCACCTGGGTCTTCCTGGGTGGAGTGGCGCGGGATGCTGGGGTCATCTCCGGAAACCCGGCATGTTTCTGCCTTAATCTGGAACACTTCTAGCTGAAGTCCTCTTAATTCTGTCCGCAGGGCCTGTACCACATCCTTTAGGGACTCAGATTCTTCAGACTCTGACCGGTCCCTTGTAGCATGAATGCTACTCACCACTCTCGCCGCCACAGGTACGTGCTCTTCCTCCCTCTCCATGGCAGCTTGGTAGACACTGTAGAATGTCATGTCGGCCGTCGTCCGGGTCATTTCTTGCAGCTTATCCTGTAGGAACTTGTTGGAGAGCCCCACTATGAACTGATCTTTTAGTAGCCGGTCCACCTCCCGGAAGGATCCCTTGGCCTCTGGGTCTCACCTATATATCTCATTGAGCGTTTCCTGTAGGGAATTGGAATACTGCATCAGAGTCTTGCCCTCTTGTTGTGGTCGGTTAAAGAAGTGGCTCCTCAACTGCACTACTTTAGCACGCCCCCCGGGCTATCTCCAGCAGGGAGGATATTTTCTCTAGGGTGTCTCTCTCGGATTCGGGCCTCACCATCACTGTCTGTCTGACGTCACCCTCTAGAGTCCCCAACGCAACCTCTGCCGGCAGCTCGGGGGTCAGGTTACACATTTTAACCACACTTCACACCCTTTCAGTCCAGTCCTGCAACATCATGTTTTTACCGTAAAATTTTGCCAAATGACGCAACAGCGCCCCCATGGGGATGTATCCTACTTGGACGGACATGGCGTTTGGGGCAAGCTGGCCTTGCGCAGGTGCACCCTGAGCTGGGTCCTGATCCGGTGCCATCCGGTTCCCATCCATAACAGTCGCTGTATCTTGCTGACTACGCCAAGTTGTAAGCCGTGTACCGGGGTGGGCTCCCCAGGATACAGCGAAGTCACAAACAAGGAAAAAGACTCTGACACCAGCTCTTGTAGAACAGACTTTGCTTTACTGTTACGGGATATCAAACACACTCCCAAATACAGTGAACAAAAAATCAGATTACATGCACTCAGCCCAGAGGCTAAGACCCCTGCACGGTGCCCTACGATGGTAGCTAGAAAATACTTGTGCAATTTACCTACTGCGAGCAGAGCTAACTCTGCCTCGCCTTACCTGTGGATACAGGCTAGCCCGTGGTGCGACACAGCAGCTTACAATCTTACCGGCCTATACAGTGATTTCCCCCACCCTTTTCCACAAAATTGGTAATGTGGCACGTGCCTAATATATATCACTCCCGATAAACACGCTAGGGTAACTGGAGATTATGGTGAAGTCCTCTCTGTTCTGCGGAGCAAACTAAAACTTAACTGATAAGTCTTTGTGATAAACAAACAGCAATTTTTAGTAGCCTGCCACTCAACAACACTAATTAACTAACTACCGGCAGGTTTGATCTCAGTCTCTAGTATTTAGGCGCCAATTTTATATCAAGGTACGTGCACGCTCTGTCTTACCGACCCGGGTCTGCTCTGCCTCAGCTGGTGACTGCGAACTGAACAAAGGCTGATCAAACACACGTGCGGTACTGCAGGGTCCATTGCATTTCTCTTTATCTCTTATCAGCGATCCTGGCAGCTGTACTCCTTCTCCTGGACAGGATCCGGGTCCTTGACACGATCATCTTCACTTGGCTGCAGTCCTGGTCGCAAAAGGGTGATTCCACACAAGGGTGTTAGTAGATTTCTTCTCTCACACACTTTTCCAGTCTGCAACTAAAATGGATGCCAGCTTTCTTACTCTAGACACACAGCTGCACCTCCTATGAATATTTAAATCTGAGCAGTCTGTTTAGCTGTGTGGGGAAACAACGGCCTCTTGTGGCCAAACAGCAATATAACAGTGTTCATGCAATAAGAGGTATTTCACAATCTCACACTCTCACTGTGAGTTGGTCGCTAGAGTGACATCCTGCTCCATGACTGGCTGAGTGCAATGCTGCTGTCTGAGCGTGGAGCTACAGAAAAGGAGGACGCCCAAGGCCTTGCATCTGACTGGGGACAGGAAGCCAGGAAACCGGACAGTCTGGTCTAAAGCTGAAGTTTGTCCACCCTAGCTGTAACTGCAACGCGCCACCCCCCAGGGCCGATTGTATCCCAGGTCTATATGAATGCCTAGTGGTGGAGTGCGGGCGGCCTTAACTGTTTTCTGTGTGTGTCCTGGTGCTCCTACTTGGATACAGTCGCTCTCCAAGGTTAGGCTCAGAAGCAATAAAGGGGATGAATTATGGTGGAGGTGGAGAATAAATCGAGTCCAGACCTTGATAAAATTCAACAGCATTACTTGGGTAAACTTGCATCTGGACAGTATTCAGGTATTCTCTTAGAACCAGCAGGCTTTGGCATAAACTGGCAGGCACACTTGATAACTCTGCTTTCTTTCTCTCTGTTGTGCTAAACTCTGCTTTAGTTTGGTATCCCTGGATTGGGGGGCCTTTGGCTGTTGTCCCCCTCCTGACACTCAGTAAGTAAATTAGCAAGGAGTCAGGAGGCTCTATGAGCTAATTCCCTTTGGAGAGACTACTGCCGCTGCCAGATAACTTTTTCCTCTTGCTGCTACATCTATTATGTCTTCTCAGCTCCACTATTAAGTCTAAACTGGAATCAACTAGAACTGTAATACCTCCGTTGGTAGGAAACAGGACTGGCCCAGTTCTGTCCAAAAGGGGGGAGAATAGAATGGTAAGTTCCATTCTATCTAAGGA
Organism: Bufo gargarizans; assembly: GCF_014858855.1. Taxonomy (NCBI): domain Eukaryota; kingdom Metazoa; phylum Chordata; class Amphibia; order Anura; family Bufonidae; genus Bufo; species Bufo gargarizans. Next base: position 729,832,097 of record NC_058080.1, read on the forward strand.
TCTCTCTCTCTCTCTCTGCCTGATACGCTGCCACCTACTGGTGAACCAGGCATATTACATGTACAAAACAACATTATAAATACACATTGTGAAGGACCTGGAAATAAATACACAGATGACATTTATGTTAACCATTATAAACAGTACCGGAGTGCATAAACGGTAATACCACTCCAGGGTATTACATAACCATTAAGCTCGTTGACCCAGGACAGACCATTAAAAATCGCCTTATTTAACTGGGTGCTTCTGCCATCCAAGACTGAGGAGCCACGTATACTATTTAGGGCCAAAAACATCGTGACAGGTCTGACCCCCACCTATGAAGGACAAGATGTCATCGAGAAGCTCTGTGGTAGGCTCTGATTGGCTGCTGCAGTCAAATGGCTTCATACAGACCTCACATCATTACCAGTAAGGTGAGTATATCGCAATTAAAAACTTTATTGAAATAATATTACAGTGAACATAGCTGGGTTGAAAACTAAGATAAACCATTGATGCAGCCACAGAGGAGGAAGCAGTTAAATCTCCTCCACCAAATATTGCAAAATATTGTTTTAGGTCTTGTTCCACTTGTAAATGTTACCCCCAGCATTCTGATGTTGTTCCTGATATCGGCTGCATGGGGGTCTTTATTTCTTTTATCAACGACATCCTTGTTAATGGTTCCACTCCACATTCCAGAACATTGCAAAAACAATCAGAGAAGATTAGATCCACCGCTGAAATTTGTGGACTTGATAAACTCACTTCCAAAAATGTAAACAGAGGTCACTGGAATGTAATATTTTTGGAACCAACTGAACATATTTTGTGCTTGATCCAAATGCTTCCGAACTAGATTGGCTTAAACATAATGTCGAATTACAGGGAGGACACCAGGGGGTCTTATGTATCTATCTATCTATCCTAGTGATATGGCATCAATGTCCTAGCATGGACCCCCCCCCCCCCCCCACATATATGCATATAATATATAATTTTTTATTTAAAATGCACCCTGAATCTACCTGGCCCTTCTGCCTCACAAACATCTTCCTTGCACAGCCTGTTGTTTGTAGCCTGTGCAGTTGGCTGTATGTTGGGGACCAGTTGGTTGGAGCTTGGTGTTTGTTCCTCTAGCTGAGATTTGCCTTGGTCTCTAGATTTTTTCTTCCATTGTTGTTCAACCATCAACTAATTTGTATCTAATGTGTATGGCCACCTTTACTCCTGGCACCACTACCAATCAGCTAATCAAAGAGGATATGGGTAAGAGCTGCGGCTTCTTTAGTTTTTACCAAATACAGCACCGACAAATGGGAAGTAGACCTGGTCTGCTTTTTCGAAATATATTTTGCTTTCTATGTTCTTATCTAATCTGTAGATCAGGATTGGGCAAGTGCCAAATACTCATTGTAGAGTCACCTGTCTGTTAAATCACAAAAAAACTGGTATGACCCATTCCTAGTGGAAAGCCTAAGGCTACATTCACATGACAGATAAAAAAATAGCCATGAAATACAGATTTTTGTGGTCATTTTATAGCTATTTTTGCATCCATTGTCATGCCGTCTGTGCCATTTTTAATGGCCATTTTGCATCTGTTTTTAACGCCATTAAAAATGCATGAATTCAATTGGCTCTTTCTTTTATTTTTTTTATCCAAAATTTCTGCAGAGCCATCAGTATACATTATGCCCTCATAGTGCTCCTGGACATCAATTTCCCCACCATCGTGCCCCCCAGTATGATTAATGCCCCCTTAGAGGTCCCCAGTATTATTAATGCCCCCATTAATGCCCCGAATATTATAAATCCCCCCATTAGTGCCCACAGTATTATTTATGCCCCCATTAGTGTCTCCCAGTATTATTAATTCCCCCATTAGTGTCCGCCAGTATTATTAATTCCCCCATTAGTGGGCCCCAGTATTATTAGTTCCCCCATTAGTGCCCCCAGTATTATTAATGCCTTCATTAGTGCCCCCAGTATTAGTAATTCCCCCCATTAGTGTCTCCCAGTATTAATAATTCACCCATTAGTGTCCCCTAGTATTATTAGTTTCCTCATTAGTGCCCCCAGTATTATTAATGCCCCCATTATTTTCCCCCAGTATTATTAATTCCCCCATTAGTGTCCCCCAGTATTATTAATTCCCGCATTAGTGTCTCCCAGTATTATTAATTCCCCCATTAGTGTTCCCCAGTATTATTAATTCCCCCATTAGTGCCCCCAGTATGATTAATGCCCCGATTAGTGCCCCAATTATTATTAATGCCCCCATTATTGTCCCCCAGTATTATGAATTCCCCCATTAGTGTCCTCCAGTATTATTAATTTCCCTATTAGTGTCCCCCCAGTATTATTAATTCCCCCATTAGTAGCTCCCAGTATAAAAAATACTACCATTCTGCTTGTGTAAAAAACAAAACTCACCTCATCCACTTGCTCTTTATTGAATGCAGCAGAACCAGCATGATGATGTCATCACAGCACAGGTCCTGCTTCATTTAATGAGAGGTGAATGTCCCGTGCGTGCAAGTGGATAATGTTTTTTTTTTTTTTCCATTTTAACCCCTAAAAAAATCTATTTTTACCTAGTGCACCTGTTTTTACTGGCTGTTAAACAGGTACACTCCTGCCTTAATGGACGTTAAAAGCGGGTCCATTGATTTCAATGGGGTCCATCTGATTGTTAAAATATGTACTATTTTTTGTCGGCTGCTATTTACTGACCATTAAAAAATCAGCCATGTGAATAGTCCCATTGACTTCAACTGGTTCTAAAAATGGACGTGTGACGACCGTAACTTAAACGGCCATTTTTGCCGTTCATGAGAATGTAGCCTAAGAGCCGTTTTCCAGGTGCTTCCCTCATCCCGCACGTGGTCATGCTGTGATACATTGTATCTAACCAGAGTCTTATTAGCTCCAGTTGACTCAATGTTTCTCCCGGTATTTCCCGATGCTGCTGATTTCCCTCTGGAAACATTTAGATCTCCTCACATTTACATGTTTCCCCATTTGAAGGTTTGCATTAGCAGGAAATTGTAGACATACCAAGTCCTGGCCAGTGAAGAGGTGGGGATCGGTAGTCCCAGCTAAATTGGATTTCCATGAGGAAGTGATTCCAATGTGTCTGAAATAGGGTTTGGTGTAATTACACATTTTTACCGTAAAGGAAGAAGGACGGTTTCAAAGTTAACATGCGAGTCTTTTGATGTAAAATAACTCACTCTGGCAGCGGAGATTAAACCACCTCCAAACCTACTGTAGAGAGGAATGTCTGCGACCAGGAGGAAGCAGCAAACCCAAAAATGTGGACTATTCTCATAATATCGTCCAACGCTGGAAACAGGATGAAAAGAAAACGATCTGTCTACAATATTCAAGACAGCTACCTCTCTATCTATCTGTCTGTCTAATCCAGTGGCGACTCTAGGAACAATATATAGGGGGGGCACAAAGATACCACAGTCAAAAATGGGGGGGCAAAAACAAAATAAGTATATAGAAATAAGATTACAAAATACGAGAGAATTGCGGTATGCAGGGATACAGTTATAATAAAACAATTTACTTACAAAAGAAGCTATTCAGTCGTCTGCGGTGCCGTCCTCTGCTTGCTTCCGCGGATTCTTTCCCCTTCCTTCTGTCTCTCGTCAGTGCGCAGGCGCAGTGTTATGGGGGATCTGTGGAAGACACACTGTTATGGGGATCTGTGGAAGACACACTGTTATGGGGGCATCTGTGGAAGACACACTGTTATGGGGGGATCTGTGGATGACACACTGTTATGGGGGGATCTGTGGATGACACACTGTTATGGGGGATCTGTGGGTGACACACTGTTATGGGGGATCTGTGGAGGACACTGCTATGGGGGATCTGTGGATGACACTGTTATGGGGGATCTGTGGAAGACACACTGTTATGGGGATCTGTGGATGACACACTGTTATGGGGGATCTGTGGATGACACTGTTATGGGGGATCTGTGGAAGACACACTGTTATGGGGGATCTGTGGATGACACTGTTATGGGGGGATCTGTGGATGACGCACTGTTATGGGGATCTGTGGATGACACACTGTTATGGGGGATCTGTGGAGGACACACTGTTATGGGGGATCTGTGGATGACACACTGTTATGGGGGGATCTGTGGATGACACACTGTTATGGGGGCATCTGTGGATGACACTGTTATTATGCCTCTCATTAGCCCTCATTATGCCTCTCATACCAACCCACATATCAGCCCTTATGCCTCATTAGCCCCCATTATGCCTCTTATCACCCCCATATCAGCCCCATGCCTCTCATTAGCCCCATATGAGCCCTTATGCCTCATTAGCCCCCATTATAAGCCAATATGCCTAATTAGCCCCCATTATGTCTCTAATTAGCCCCCATTATGCCTCTTATTAGCCCCATATGCCTCATTAGCCCCCATATGCCTCATTAGCCCCCATATGCCTCTAATAGTCTAATTAGCCCCCATTGTGTCTCTAATTAGCCCCCATATGCCTCATTAGCCCCCATATGCCTCCAATTAGCCCCCATATGCCTCCAATTAGCCCCCATATGCCCCCAGCAGCCACATTTTTTATAAAATAAAAAAACACTTACCTCTCCTGCTCCTGAACGCCGCCTGCAATTTTCTCTCTCCTCAGTCGACTGTGCTCTGAACTGGCGCGCACAGCGTGAGGTCACAGAGCGCCCTCACGCTGTGCGCAGCCCTGCACAGCCGACAGCCGAGGACCAGGAAGTGGTAAGTACAGAGCGTTTACCGCTTCCTGGTCCTTCGGTACTAATGAGCGCTTCCATAATGGAAGCGCTCATTAGTATTCACCTGGGAGAATTAGCGGAGGGGGGGGGAGAACAACATGGGGGGGCGATTGACCCCCCTCACCCCGCTCTAGCGACGCAACTAGTCTAATCTATCTCATATCCATCTATCTATCTCTCATGTCTATCTATAGCTATCTATCTATCTTGTATCAGTGGTAATATTTCCGTTGTTCTGCTCCACTATAGAAATAGAATAATGAAAATAAGGGAAGCAGTGGATCAGATGTACGCTGGATATAAAGAGTGTCCAACACCAACGGTGCCTCTATCTCTGTCAGGGAGGCGGCCATTTTACTGGATGAAATAGCGCCACCTGGTCTGTTACTTTTAATGACATTTTCTAATGGAGCCTCTTTCGTAGATGTGAGTAAAGCCTAAGATATGCGCAAACATTCAGTATACGCAGGGTCGGTGCAAGGATTTTTGCCAACACAAGCAAAGCTACATTTTACCCCCCCCCCCCCCTTCCTCGCAGCTCACCTGGCCCTGGTCCTGTCTGCAGCAGCTGGCTTCTCCTCTGTGTGGTCCTGGTGCTTTCAGACAATCGCTGGTTTGAGGACTGTATTTTTCGCCCTCTGAGACGCACCTAGGTTTTAGAGGAGGATAATAAGAAAAAAATATTTTCCATTGCACCTCAGGTCAGACCAGCAATCAGACCCCCAATGTTAATCAGACCTCAGCTTACAGCCGTAATCAGACCCCCAATGTTAATCAGACCTCAGATCAGACCCCTAATGCCTCAGATCAGCCCCCTATGTCAGCCATAAGCCCCCCATGTCAGCCATCAGCCCCCCATGTCAGCCATCATGCCCCTATGTCAGTCATCATGCCCCTATGTCAGCTATCATGCCCCCATGTCAGCCATCAGCCCCCCATGTCAGCCATCAGCCCCCCATGTCAGCCATCATGCCCCCATGTCAGCCATAAGCCCGCCATGTCAGCCATAAGCCCGCCATGTCAGCCATCATGCCCCCCATGTCAGCCATCATGCCCCCATGTCAGTCATCAGCCCCCCACAGCCGCTCCTCACCAACAGCGCTCTCTCTCTTCTTCCTGTTTCTCGGCTGTCAGCTGTGAAGGCTGCGCACAGTGAGGTCATATGGTGCGCAGCCCTTTACAGCAGACAGCCAAGTGCAGGACCAGGAAGCGGTGAGTACAGATCCTTCACTGCTTCCTGGTCCTCCGGTACTAATGAAGTGCTTCCAAAATGTAAGTGCTTCAGGGTATTTAAAAAAAAATATATAATTTTTCCGCCCTAAGGTCTCTGCGCCCTGCGCCCTTTCATATACTCAGCGCAAGGCCTGAGTATATGGAATATTTTAAGTTTCATTACTATCTATCTGACTACATATGTACACACATGGAAAGATTTTTTGGTACCCTTCCGTTAAACAACATTTTTTTCACAATTGTCACTGAACTAACCTAAAACTGACAAAAGTAATAATGAATAAAAATTTGCTGAAGATTTACTTTTGAATTGTGGTTCAACAGAATAATGTATAAAACTAACTAATGACCCTGGCCTGGACACAAATGAAGGTTCCTTAACCCCTTCTACCCCGGGCTAGTTTTCGCCCTCCCTTTATGTGGTAATAACTTCGGAACACTCTTACTTATCCAAGCCATTCTGAGATTGTTTTCTCATGACACATTGTACTTCATGATTCATAAATTTGAGTCAATATATTTCACCTTTATTTATGAAAAATCCAAAATTTGCACAATTCTTTTTTAAAATTTGCAATTTTTTAAATTCCAATTTCTCTGCTTTTAAAACAGAAAGTGATACCTCATAAAATATTAAAATTCCCCATATGTCTACTTTATGTTGGCATCATTTTGTAAATGTCATTAAATTTTAAAGAAAATTTCCAAAACACACTTTTTAAGGACCAGTTAAGGTCTGTAGTCACTTTGTTGGGGCTTACTTAGTGTAAGCCCCCCATAAATGGCCTCATTGTAGAAACTACACCCTCAAGTTACTTAAAACTGATTTTACAAACTTTGTTAACCCTTTAGGTGTTCCGCAATAATTAAAGGGGTTCTGCAGTTTTTTTAAACTGATGATCTATCCTCTGGATAGATCATCAGCATCTGATCGGTGGGGGTCCGACACCCAGGACCCCCGCTGATCAGCTATTTGAGAAGGCAGTAGCGCCGCGGCCTTCTCGTTGTTTACCGCAGGCCCAGTAATGTTACGACTAGTAGTCCATTCAAGTGAACAGAGCTTAGCCCCGCCCAGGCCATTGATACTGGTCGTGATGTCACTGGGCCTGCGGTAAACAGCGAGAAGGCTGCAGCGCTACTGCCTTCTCAAACAGCTGATCGGCCGGAGTCCCGGATGTTGGACCCCCGCCGATCAGGTGCTGATGATCTATCCAGAGGATAGATCATCAGTTTAAAAAAACTGCAGAACCCCTTTAAAGGAAAATGGAGCCGAAATTTCGAACTTTTACTTTTTTGGCAGATTTTCCATATTAATCCATATTTTTCTTTAACACATCGAGGGTTAACAGCCAAACAAAACTCACTATTTATTACCCTGATTCTGCGGTTTACAGAAAAACCCCACATGTGGTTGTAAAGGCACACGGCAGGGCGCAGAAGAAAAGGAACGCCATATGGTTTTTGGAAGGCAAATTTTGCTGAACTGGTTTTTAGATGCCATGTCCCATTTGAAGCCCCCCGTGATGCACCCTTACAGTAGAAACTCCCAAAAAAGTGACCCCATTTTGGAAACTAGGGGATAAGGTGCCAGTTTTATCGGTACTATTTTGGGGTACATATGATTTTTAATTGCTCTATATTGTGTTTTTTTTGTGAGGCTAGGTAATCAAAAAATGGCTGTTTTGGCACCATTTTTATTTTTTACAACATTCATCTGACAGGTTAGATCATGTGCTATTTTTATACAGCAGGTTGTTACGGACGCAATGATATCAAATATTTCTACTTTATTTGTTTGTTTCAGTTTTACATAATAAAGCATTTTAGAAAAAAAATGATGTTTTTGTGTCCATTTTTTAAATGTGCAAGGGCTCGTTTTTTTGGCAGGAATAGTTGACATTTTTATTCGTACCATTTTTGGGTACATATGATTTTTTGATCATTCATTATTACACTTTATGGAGCAAGGTGGACAAAAAATTGGTTGTTTTGGCACACTTTTTATAAATTTATTTTTACAGCGTTCACTTGAGGCGTTAGATCATGTGACAATTTTAAAGAGCAGGTCATTATGAACGTGGCAATACCTAATATGTATACATTTTCTTATTTATTTAAGTTTTACACAATAATAGCATTTTTGAAACCCAAAAAATGATGTTTTAGTGTATCCATGGTCTGAGAGTCATATTTTGTTTTTATTTTTTGACCGATTGTCTTAGGTAGGATCTTATTTTTTGCAGGATGAGGTGATATTTTGATTGGTACTATTTTGGGGGGCATACGCCTTTTTGATCGCTTGGTGTTGCAATTTTTGTGATGTAAGGTGACAGAAAATTGCTTTTTTGGCACTGTTTTTATTTAATTTATTTTACGGTGTTCAGCTGAGGGGTTAGGTCATGTGATATTTTTATAGAGCTGGTTGTTACGGATGCGGCGATACCTAATATGTATACTTTTTTTTATTTATTTTACTTTAACACAATAATAGCATTTTTTAAACAAAAAAAAATGATGTTTTAATGTCTCTATGTTCTGAGAGCTATAGTTTTTTATTTTTTGAGCGATTTTCTTATATAGGGGGTAATTTTTTGCGGTATGAGGTGAAAGTTTTATTGGTATCATTTTGTGGGACATACGCCTTTTTGATCACTTGGTGTTGCACTTTTTGTGATGTAAGGTGACAAAAATGCCTTTTTTGACACAGTTTTTATTTTAATTTTTTTATGGTGTTTATCAGACGGGGTGGATCATGTGACATATTTATAGAGCCGGTCGTTACGGACGTTTTTAAACCTAATATGTGTAATTTTTCCTTTTTTTCTATTTTTTATTATAAAATCAGGGGAGAGGGGCGTTTTTTTTTTTTTCATTTTTTACTTGAAACTTATTTTTTTAAATTAAAAACACTTATTTTTGCTTTTTTTTAAACTTTATTTCTGTCCCACTCTGGGGGTCTGATCTCCTCTGCAATGCATTACAATGGGCTGCCTTGTCACCCATTGGGTCCCCACCACAGCAGCCCGGGGACCCGATGTGCTCCCTCAGCCGCCGTGATCACCCCTGCAGTGATCACCTCCGGTGCCCGCCCGATCACCATGACGTAATAGTACATCAAAATGCGGCAAGTCACTTGCCGCCATGACGTACTATTACGTCATATGTCGGGAAGGGGTTAACTTAATATTTTGTTGCACAACCTTTTGAGGCAATCACTGCAATCAGCGGTTTCTGTAACTCTCTATGAGACTTCTGCCCGGTCCACGGGTATTTTGGCCACGCCTCGTGAGCAGACTGCTCCAGCTGGCTCAGGTGTGAAGGGTGCCTTCTCCAGACTGCATGTTTCAGCTCCTTCCACAGATGTCCAATAGGATGTAGATCAGGGATCATAGAGGCCACTTCACAATAGTCCAGTGCTTTGCTTTCAGCCATTCTTGGATGTTTTTAGCTGTGTTTAGGGTCATTATCCTGTTGGAGGACCCATGATCTGCGACTGAGACCAAACTTTCTGACACTGTGCAGCACATTTCACCCCCTGATAGTCTTGAGATTTCATTGTACCCTGTGCACAGAAAGACACCCTGTGCTAGATGCAGCAAAGCAGCCACAGAATATAACTGAGCCTCTTCCATGTATGTTTCACAGTGCGTGCAATGTTTGTTTCTGTGTATGCTTCATTTTTGTGTCGGTGAACATAGAGCTGATGTGATTTGCCAAAATACTCCAGTTTTGTCTCATCTGTCCAAAGGACATTCTCCCGGAAACTTTGTGGCTTGTCAACTTCCAGTCTTTCTTTTTTATGATTTGCTTTTATAAAAATGATTTGCACTTGGGAGTGGGGTGGGGGCTGTTACTACTGGGAACACTTTAGGGGGGCCTTATTACTACTGGGAACACTTTAGGGGGCCTTATTACTACTGGGAACACTTTTACTGGGAACACTTTAGGGGCCTTGTTACTACTGGGGTCAATTTAGGGGTCCTTCTTACTACCGCAGGTACTTTAGGGGTGCTTTATCACTTCTGAGGGCACTATGAGGCATTATTACTACTGGAGTACTGTGTGTGTGTGTGGGGGGGGCATTATTACTATTGAGAACACTTTAGGGGCCTTTTATTACTGGTGAAGTTTAGGGAATCTCAGTACAACTGGGAGTATTTTTAGGATCTTTATCACTAGTGAGGGCACTATGGGGCATTATTGTTACTCTGGGTACTGTGTTTGATGGGGGCATATTATAATTGGGCACCAAATAGAGGGCACTACTGCTAATGGGAACTCTCTCGGAGGACCATTATCACTGTAGGGGGCACTATTAAAGTAATGAGGGCACTATGGGAGATAATTCTAATTGGTGTAACTTTTGGGAGCACTATTATTCTTCATTATAGTAATTTGTGGGCATTGGGCAGCACAGTAGGTGTACTATTAGGGGTAGCAGCAGGATAACACAGTTTGGGCACTAGGAGGAGGAGGATGATAGAAAAGTCAGGGATCTAAGATGTCTGTGTGGCAAACTCCGCAGAGACCAGACATGGCTGAAAGAAGTCAGCATGGCAATCTGGGCCATATGGAGAAGATGAGGAAAGAGAACTTATATAATCAGAGGAGACATCACTTGATGTAATAGGCATTTAGTGCTGTATTCCCCTGTATGTTTGGTAGCCCTGAATGTAATGTAGTTGGAGGAGGTTGGATTGGGAATTTGGCAGATATATTGGGACTTATGCCCCAGATCTTATGACATCCTAGCATCGCCCCGATCAGCAGATTCAGAAGTATTAGCATAAAACTCCACAACCTCTCAAAATGAATGGTACATATTAATACACAGCATTGGAGTGGCTGACTATTACGCACTGGGCAAAGGAAAAAAAAAGAGCTGGTATCTATTACAGGAATTGTGCATGTTACGGTATAATTTCTATCTCTTCGATCAGCATACGCCTAAGATTTTCACCTGCCCTGCGGTATGCTCTGTTTATTAGAATGGAAAGCCCAGGGGCCACGTTGACTCATTAGGGCTTCAGAAGTCTCCCTGTGATTCATTACGTTGAATTGAAGCAGAAGATGATTCACTTTCTGTTGATTCAATGTTATCCTAAAAGAAAGCACGAGGCTAAAACTAAATTATTCCTTACACTAAAAGGCTCAGCTGCTGCAGATCCTCTTTGGAAAGCGGAGGTAGGAGCTTTACGTTAATCACTGACTAAACGACATTAATCAGCCTTGAAGTAACATCTAGTGTGAATACCCTTAAAAATTCTAGCAACTGTACTAGGGGTGTAGTTATAGAGGGGGCAGCCACCATACTCCAATAACAGTATCAGCCACAATACCTCAATAGCCAGAGATAACCACATAACCTATAACAGCACCAGCTACCATAACCCAATAACACTGCCAGCCACTATACCCCAATAACAGTCCCAGATACCAAACCCCAATAACAGTATCAGCCACTAGGGGTATAGTTATAGAGAGTTCAGTCACCATACTCCATACTACAAATAACACTATAAGCCACTATACCCCATAACAGTACCAGCCACCAAACCCCAGTAACAGTGACAGACACCATAACCTACTAACACTATCAGCCACTATACCCCGATAACAGTGCCAGCCACCATACCCCAATACCACCATACCCCAATAACAGTACCAGCCACCATACTCCAATAACAGTATCAGCCACAAGTCCTCAATAGCCAGAACTAACCACATACCCCATAACAGCACCAGACACCATAATTCAATAATATTATCAGCCACCATACCACAGTACCAGCCACATACCTCCATATCTAGTACTAGCCACCATACTGCAATTATAGTGTCAGTCACCATACCCCAATAACGGGTACCAGTCACATACCCCAACAATAGTACAAGCGATTATACCTCAATAACTAGTACCAGCCACCACACCGCAATAACAGTGCCATCCATTATACCCCAATAACAGCAGCAGCCACATAAATAACAGTACCAGCCATACTCATAATACAATAGCTTATACCAGCCACCATACCCCTTATACCAGCCACCAGACACCAATATCAGTACCAGACACTATACCACAATACTAGCAAATAAACCAAAATAACAAGAACCAGCTACCATACCCCAAAACAGTTACAGCCACTCTACCCCAGTAAGAGTACCATACGCCAATACCAGTACCCACCACTATTACCCATAAGTATTATCAGTAACCATAACCCCGTAAAAGTACCAGTCACTATTCTTCATAAATTTGTACCAGACAGCCACCATACCCCAATAGCAGTACCAGCCACTATACCGCAATAACAGTTCCAGCCACTCTACCTCCAGTAACAGTACAATACCCCAATACTAGTACTTTTCACTGTACTCCAGACAGGGGCGGATTGGCCATAGACCTTACAGGGAAATTTCCCGGTGGGCCGATGCCCAGGGGACCACCTGGGCCTTGCCCCTGGCCGGCCAGTGGATGTTTTTGGGGATGTATTTTGTGCTGCTGCTGGCAGTATTTTGTGATGAACTGTGGTATTTGGCTCTGTTGTGGTGGTAAAATGTGCTGCAATATGGTATTGCTGACCCTGCCTTCCATCAATTTGGACCCAACTACAAAACGGGGCCACTTTTTGTATTTTTTTCAGAGCCACTTTAAGTTCCCAGTTCTCTCCTGGTACCACACATCATACACCCTACATTTACCAGCCACCATGCCTCAATATCCAATGTCAGCCACTGTACCCCAGTAACAGTACTAGCTGTAGAAAATCCCATGCGGTGCCACATTGAACCCATACAGCTTCAACAAATATGTAGCCATACAGTAGATAATATACAATGGTATATTATCATTTATGGTCTTTTTTCCATAGGTAGACATGGAGCCTACACTTGCCGTCATCCCAGCAATCTCGGCTAATGGTATGAAGATAAAGCTGTAATCTGGGTGCGATCTTCAGACTTGTCCAAGTAGTGCTAAATCCACCCTGTCTATCCCTATCCGACTCCCCTGCAAGCCCAACAATCAGTATGGAGGATCAGATCTGGGATAACGATGCATTTTGCAGTCTTTGTTGCAAATAATTTCCCTTAAAAATAAAAAAAATTACCAAAAACCTGTGTTGCCCACTACAGGTGTATATAGCACCCACTCCACCCCAAGTGTTACACAATAGACAGATGCAGGGAAGTCAGTACAAATGCCGAACATCTTTTGTTTTGGAAATCTTCGCATGAAGCCTATCGTGTCCGTGCCAGGAACCATGAAAGGATGTGAGCCGTGCTGACCATAATTTGCCTGGAATGAAAGTGCAGACAGATTTGAAGCCATATGCGAAGAGACAAGAAGAATGTTAAATGAAAATGATTACACGGCAAGAGAATTGTACATGCCAACAAGCCGGTGATCTGCTGCAAATCAAGTCCTGGGAGCAGCGCAGAATCTCAGTGACAGAAATGCAAGTTACTTCCACGCCGCCGAATGGGTCTGTGAGCGAAACAGCTGCAAGCTAATTCTGGGAACTCGTACAGGAGTAGAAAAACATGGCCGCTTCCCTTCAAAAACAGTGCCACGTCTGTCCACAGGCTGTACGTGGTACTGCAGCTTGGGTGCATTCACTTCAGTAGAGATGCAATACCACACACTACCAATGGCCAAGTGTGGTGCTGTTTAACCCTTTGGGGACATATTTATTTTCCATTTTTCAGTCCCTGCCTTCACGGAGCCATAACTTTTTTATTTTTCAATTCACATGTGAGGTTTTTAAAAAAATTTTTTTAAGAAAAGTTGTATTTTCTAATGGCACAGTTTACTATTCCATACAAATTCCAGATGGGGTGAAATTGGAAAAAAAAACACAATGCCACCACAGTTTTATGGGTTTTGTTTTTCTTTGGGTCAGTACTATTACAGCGATACCACATTTGTTTAGTTTTTCATGTGTTCTAATAACTTAAAAAAATAAAAACTTTGTAAAGAAAACATTGTTTTGTTTTCAACGCCATATCCTGACCACCGTTTATTATTTTTATGTCTACGGAGCTGTGTGAGGGCTCATTTTTTACAGGGCGATTTTTACTTTTCATTGATACCATTTTGGGGTTTGTATGACTTTTTGATTAATATTTTTATATTTTAATAGGATGGGTGTTTTGGAATGCAGTGATGCTTATTAAGTCTATTTTTTCATTGTTTTTTTTTAACTTTAATTTTGGGGAAAGGGAGGGGGTTTGAAAACTCAGCTCCTCCTCTCTCCTCTAGAACATGGAGACCAAGAAGCCAAACAAAAGATGAGGATAGTCATCATTAAGACCTGGCCCCCTAAGGGCTGCAGACTGGTTGGCATTGGAATAATAAAGGCTTTCATCTTATTGGTATCGAATTACATTTACGGCTGATGTAGGAATAAGTAAATGTAGGAATAAATAAATAAAACTGACACAGTATTCTCCCTGCAGTCTCCCTGCACTCTCCCTGCAATCTCCCTGCACTCTCCCTGCAGTCTCCCTGCAGTCTCCCTGCACTCTTCCTGCACTCTCCCTGCAATCTCCCTGCACTCTCCCTGCAGTCTCCCTGCACTCTCCCTGCAGACTCCCTGCAGTCTCCCTGCACTCTTCCTGCAGTCTCCCTGCACTCTCCCTGCACTCTCCCTGCAATCTCCCTGCACTCTCCCTGCAGTCTCCCTGCACTATCCCTGCACTCTTCCTGCAATCTCCTTGCACTCTCCCTGCAGTCTCCCTGCACTCTTCCTGCAGTCTCCCTGCACTCTCCCTGCACTCTCCCTGCACCCTCCCTGCAATCTCCCTGCACTCTCCCTGCAATCTCCCTGCACTCTCCCTGCAATCTCCCTGCACTCTCCCTGCACTCTCCCTGCACTCTCCCTGCACTCTTCCTGCAGTCTCCCTGCACTCTCCCTGCACTCTCCCTGCACTCTCCCTGCAATCTCCCTGCACTCTCCCTGCAATCTCCCTGCACTCTCCCTGCAATCTCCCTGCACTCTCCCTGCACTCTCCCTGCACTCTCCCTGCACTCTTCCTGCACTCTCCCTGCACCCTCCCTGCAATCTCCCTGCACTCTCCCTGCAGTCTCCCTGCACTCTTCCTGCAGTCTCCCTGCACTCTCCCTGCAATCTCCCTGCACTCTCCCTGCAGTCTCCCTGAAATCTCCCTGCACTCTTCCTGCAGTCTCCCTGCACTCTACCTGCAGTCTCCCTGCACTCTCCCTGCAGTCTCCTTGCACTCTCCCTGCACTCTCCCTGCAATCTCCCTGCACTCTCCCTGCAATCTCCCTGCACTCTCCCTGCACTCTCCCTGCACTCTCCCTGCAGTCTCCCTGCACTCTTCCTGCACTCTCCCTGCACCCTCCCTGCAATCTCCCTGCAGTCTCCCTACACTCTTCCTGCAGTCTCCCTGCACTCTCCCTGCAATCTCCCTGCACTCTCCCTGAAATCTCCCTGCACTCTTCCTGCAATCTCCCTGCACTCTACCTGCAGTCTCCCTGCAGTCTCCTTGCACTCTCCCTGCAATCTCCCTGCACTCTCCCTGCAATCTCGCTGCACTCTCCCTGCAATCTCCCTTCACTCTCTCTCTCCAATATTCTTCTATTAATCGTTTTCTGCAACACTATCCCTGGCGCATGAGCGCTTGCCACATCTCTTCCTACGCTCAGCTCACAATACAATGGTGGAGACGGCACGGGATGCAGTTGGCATTATAGGGCTGTGACATCACAGGGGATGGCTATCTGTGAATTGGCTGCACGGCATTATGGCTCATCTTGCGTTCCCGGGCTTGTCTCCTCTATACTTAGTTTCGCTTTGTAACACGTGCAGCCGCCATTTTAGGAAAACCTGATTTGTTACCACAAAGCAGGAGGAAAAACTGATTAGTTGCGAATCAAAGTTTTCCTAAACTTCAGCCCGAATTTCACTTCGAATGCTTCGATCAACACTACACAGGACTATCAGTAATATATAGTAATGTAGGACTCTCACAGCAGGCAGTGTACACAGGGACACCCTTGTTCAGGACTGTAATGAGGAGGAGTTTGTATGGAACACGGGTTGAACATCCCTCACTTGGCTCCTACTACTTCCATATACCATAGCTGTATGGAGCGGTATGGAGCTGTAAGTTTCTTCTGACTGTGATTGCCCTGGAATAAAAAAGGGAACTGGGGTGTGCCATTCTAGCAGTCTTTGTGTAATGACCGACGTCACGCACAGGGAGGAAAACAGGGAAAGCCCTGCCCAAGGGAGAGGGAAAGGTGGTGACCCCTAACTCACCTTGCGGCTGGCACCTGACTGCCCTGACGTCCCTAGACGGGTTCCTCACCCGTGCGGCGATCACGTGCCTAAACCCTGTCTTTCCCTGAAATGAGCCCTAGATAGTGATAGTCTTTCCCTAGATGAGCCCTAGGTGGGATCGCTAGTCCGCACCACTGCACTAAGAGGGAAACACCAGGGAGAGGACAGACAAATACAGACAAACACATACACCCAGGTGGGCGACCACAGCAGTCCACAAAGGTCCAACAGGGATCCGGAGGGTAGCGTTCTGAATCAACAATCAGAGAACGCAGCAACGCAGCTCCAGTGGGTCAGAATAGATGTCCAGGCAGGAAGCTCTATCTCTGGCAACCAGAGAAGTGTGAGAGAGGAATATAAGGAGGTTTGGGAGTGCTGGACAAGGAACAGCTGAGGAGAAGGAGCTACGGATCCCTGAGTGAGCCAAAAGGGTTTGCAAAGCAAACCCAGAAAGCTACCTTAAGGAAAACAGCCCTATCTTAAATAGAGCGTGCAGCCAACCGCTGCGACCTCCTGACCCCGGGTATAACGGAGTCAGGCGTGGTTCTCGATACCCTCGTGACACTTTGAGTCCCCACGGTGTCAGGGGTGGATTGGCCATAGACCTTACAGGTATTTTATGATGGACAGTGGTATTTGGCTCTGTTGGGGTAGTATAATGTGCCACAATATGGTATTGCTGGCTCTGCCTTCCATCAATTTGTACCCAGCTACAGAAGGGGGCCACTTTTAGAATTTTTTCCAGGGCCACTTTAAGTTCCCAGTCCAGCCCTGCACGGTGTTATTGGTCCCCCACTGACCTAACATTTTTCGTCAATCTATAGGGTAGGTCAAAAACATGGAATAGAATCTTGTACAGGCTTGAAAATCCTCTAAAATCTAGACAATCCTGTATGATCTAAACAATCCTCTGCATTCTAGACAATCCTCTAGAATTTAGACAATATTGTATGATCTAAGCAACCCTAGACCTTCTTCTGAAATACAGACAATCCTATATGATCTAGTCCAGGGATGCTCAACCTGTGGCCCTCCAGCTGTTGTAAAACTACAACTCCCATCATGCCCTGCTGTAGGCTGATAGCTGTAGACTGTCGAGGCATGCTGGGAGTTGTAGTTTTGTCAACAGCTGGAGGGCCGCAGGTTGGGCATCTCTGATCTAGTCAATCCTCTACAATCTAGACAGTTCTTTACAATCTAAATAATCCTTTATGATGTAGACATTCCTCTACAATTTAGACAATCCTGTAGGGTTAAGACTATCCTGTACAATGTACACAGTCTTTTTAATATTGAAAATGTCTGTACATTCTAGACAACTCAGGACAATCTAGAAAAAATATTGTACGTTTCAGACAATCCACCACAATCTAGACCAGGGGTGCTCAACCTGTGGCCCTCCAGCTGTTTTAAAACTACAACTCCCAACATGCCCTAATAACTGTAGGCTGTCCAGGCATGCTGGGATTTGTAGGTTTGCAACAGGACAATCCTCCACAATCTAGACAATCGTTTGTATTGTATACAACAAACACAACAGCAGAAATCTATCTCCTGCCCTGATAGTTTGCTACAATGTATCAGTGCATGTAAATTTATAAACCTGGAGTTGATTTTTTTTTTTTTTTCCTGCTGAAGATTGTCTAGACTGGAAATAATTGTAGCAAACCCTCAGTTATGAGAAATATTAGGTTTGCATAGCTTTTCAGTCTTTGGCTATAAACAAAAATGGTTAAAAATTTACCAATAGCAGAGATTTTTACAATTCTGAAGAGCTGAAGCACAAAGTCAATTAGTAAGCTGAAAAATGTTCACTAGACTGGCAACCCTCTTCAGCCTAAACTATTTGAGGGGAAAGGTTGTCTAGACACTCTTAATGATAAAAGTGTCAATTACATCATAGTGAATATTTTATCCTTGTGCAGTTTGGGTCAAATATTCTTTGCTTATTAGTTTTTTTAATGTATCTTTAAAATGCTTACATTTTCTTTTACTGATACAGAGCTCCAAATCTGCATGCATATAGAGTTATACAAAGGAAATTCTGTCTGCCTTCAACCACCACTAGATGTAGCTCAGGAGCTTACTGCATACTGTTTTTACATAGAACCCAATAATAAAACAGTAGACTGTAAACTGCTGAGCTCCCTCTAGTGGTGGCTACAGAATGTTATCATTTAAAGAAGTCCCACCATACAGTTTTTATTTTAAATCATTAGATACCCATTGTGCAATTATGTATAGAGACATAGTATCATCTCAGTATCTTGTTTCTTTCCCAAGTTTTCTTTCTGTTCTTTGAGGTACATGGTCCAAGAGTCTCTGTATTTGATAGGAGGTCTCCATGTCCTGGTGCCTACAAGTATGCGTCAGTCTCATGATGCTGCTTTCTATGCCAGAAGGAGATGCAGGTGCTGGATGAGCTGCTGTCCTCCCACAGAATGGGAAGAAACAAAAGAGCTGCAGGTAAGTTCCTGTCACGGCCTTTAGTGTGCGCCGTGACATGGTTGCCGTGCATGTAGGTGCCTCCTGCTTTCTCCAGGGGCCTGGTGCCAGAGGGGTTAATTATCTAGCTGGTGGGGATTTAGGTGTGTCCTGGGTATGGCCGCTAGGTTTATATTGCCTGTGGCCTCTTGGCTGGTGCAGTTTTCCTCTAGCCTTGCTGTGTGCTGGAGCTGTGCTCCTGCCCGGCCTCTACCATCTGCCTAGCGCTTGAGGGCCGCCTTGTGGAACATCAAGGTCACCATGATGTCTCCCCTATGTTCCCGTTGTTCACCTTCCCTTCACTACCCTTGCATATGTTTTGTGTTGTTTATGTATGGGTGGTTGTTGTCTTGTCTAGTGGTTGTTACATGTCTGGTCTGTTGGTGTTTATAGTCCAGCATGTTTGCTAGACATGTCCCCTGTGTTGTGCACCTCCGGAAGGGGTCTCAGGGTTCCCTGGAGGGGGAACCACAAGTCAGTGTGCAGCTCTGCCGGGGGACGCCATGCATCCTGTCCGCATGGTGGTCTGGTTGCCGTTGTTGTCGCGGCAGGTAAGTGCGTGTTGTCTGTCGGCTCTTGCCTGCCCATTTAGTAGCGGTGCACTGTCTGTCCCTTCTCTGGCAGCTAGGCCAGCAAGGTCTCTGGGATGAACAGGTTGTGTCAGCCCCTTTCTCTATTTGAGGGATTATCAGGGTCACTCAGGGTCCTAGGTTTCCTGGGTATGAGCTGTCCTACCATCCAGGTCCACTCATACGGTGAGGAGTTAGTGCGAGGATTAGGGACGCTATAGGAGGTGACCTGCTCCCTGATCCCGGCCTAATTGCTTTCCTGTCTGCTCCTCATTGTACAGTACCGTGGGGAGTTTCCCCCACTCCCCACCATGACAGTGCCAAACAATAATGATAATGACACTGGAGAGCACAGTTTTCTTGCATTACTCCAGATATTATTTTATTTTATTCATGGGATGACCTTTTAAGAATTAAATTAGCATAGAATTTTTTACCTATTAAAAAAATCTAAATGATTCTCAAGAACAACTAGTCTGTACTAGGTAATAACCAGAGCTTCACTACCACATTTACTTCAAGTGTACTGCTCACAATAGAGTTGCGCCCCTGCACGAATCGGCAGAAGCTTTGATCCGGGCTGTTTAACCCCTTGGATGCCGATATCAATGGCAACTGCTACATCTAAGCATAAGGCTTCATGCACACGACCGCGCCGTATTTTGCGGTCTGCCAGATGTCGCCCGTGTGCATTCCGCAATTTACGGAACGGGTCGCCCATAATAGAAATGCCTATTCTTGTCCGCAAAACGGACAAGAATAGGACATGTTCTATTTTTTTATGGGGCCACGGAACGGAGCGTCCCCATTGAAGTTAATAGGTCCGCATCCGATCTTCAAAAAATGCGTCTCGGATGCAGACCCAAGCAACGTTCGTTGGCATTAGGGAGGGAGTAGACTCCTGTTTCCCATCAGCACCCTGCAAATGACATTGTGGGGTGTGATGCCTGTGCATAGCAGTCCAAAGCCTAATCATGGCCCAGGCCTTCCTGCTGTGTATCCTAGCAGGGCACGCCTCTCTGGCGCAGCCTGCTGGTGACTCTCAGTATAGTAATCACTTGTACTGCTTAGAGAGGACCTTTCACTGGTCCTGACATTACAGGGTAGTACCTGGCAGTGTAGGGCATGTTAAGTAGCTGTCAGTGCGCTTTTTTTTATTCAGATCTGCTGCTCCGTTCCCCTGATGTGCCCCCGTTCTCTTTTGCCACCTTATATACTAATTAATAGCATAGGTGCAGGGAGGAGGAGATGCGAGTGTTTCTCAGGGGGTCTCTCCTTCTCCCTTGCTGTGAGCGTACAGGGCGGCAAAAGTGAACGGGGGGCACAGTCGGGGAACGGAGCAGAGTATCTGAATAAAAAAAGCACATTGACATCTACTAATAAAGCCATATACTGCCAGGTAGTAATATTGTAATGTCAGGACCGGTGAAAGGGCCTCTTTGCAGTTCAAGTGAATTATAGACGCAATCAAAAGATCATCTTCTTTGGGACTGTTAGATAGTTTAAAAAAAGTTAAAGTTTTATTAAATTAAAAACATTCCAAGTTAAAAAAAATATACCTTTTAATGGAAAAAAATAGCAAAAAAAAAATCCCCTCCATATATTTGGTATCACCGCGTCTGCAATGACCTGCACAACATACTAATCATATAATTTATCCTGCACAGTGAACGTGGTAGAAAAAAGCAAAACAATGCCAGAATAGCTGCTTTATCCTCATTGCTACAAAAAGAAACAAACAAAAAAAATTAATAAAAAGTGTGAAAAAGTGTTATGTACCCCAACATAAAACCAATAAAAAATACAAGTTATCACGCAAAAATCAAGCTCTCAAACAGCTCTGTAGAAAGAAAAAGTAATGGGTCTGGGGATGTTGTAATGCAAAAAAGTTTTCTTCTTTTTAAACATTTTCTTCTTTAAAAATAAAAATATGTAATTGATATCACTGTAATCGTACTGACCCAGTGAATAAAGTGATTATGTTATTTATGCCAAAAAATGAATGCCGCAAAATTCATAACGTAAAAACTAAGCGGCAGTATTGCTGTTTTTCCCATCCTCTCCAAGAAAGAGTTAATAAAGTTAATCAGTAAGTTATGTGTACCCCAAAACGGTGCCATTAAAAAATAACCCCTCATACAGCTACATGGACAGAAAAAAAAAAAAAAAGGATAGCTCTTGGAAACGGTAATGAAAAAATAAAAAAATAAATATAGTTTGGTTGTTAAAGGGCATCTGTCAGCAGTTTTGTACCAGTATGGCTGACCTGTTGTATGTGTTCTTGGCAGCTGAAGGCATCTGTGTTGTTCCTATGTTCATATGTGTCCGCATTGCTGAGAAAAATGAAGTTTTACAATATGCAAATGAGCTTCCAGGAGCAACTGAGGTGTTGCCGTTACACCTAGAGGCTCTGCTCTCTCTGCAACTGCCGCGCCCTCTGCACTTTGATTGACAGGACCAGGCAGGTGTGATGATGTTTACACTGCCTGGCCCTGTCAATCAAAGTGCAGATTGTGCAGCAGTTGCATATATAAAATCTTCATTTTTCTCAGCAATGCAGGCACAGATGAACATGGGACCAACACAGATGCCTTCAGCTGCCAAGCGCACATGCAACAGGTCAGCCGGTGTCATAGGTACAAATCTGCTGACAGATGCCATTTAAGGCCTCAAAACAGGCTGGTCACTGAGAGGTTAACGTAACTAACCTTGCCCATTTTTTCACCCAGTTTTCAAAAATTGGTGGTGCAAAAATGAAAAAAAAAATATAATAATTTTTGTAAACGGACCCAAAAAGTATCAAAGCCCCTATTTTGCGACTTTTTGAAGCCAGCATTCTGGAGTGCAGAGTGTGATGAATGTTGCTTTTGACAGCTGTTCTTAGATACTTTGTTACCTCCTTGTGTCACCCATGTTACAGGCTGTTACCTGGTTGGGAGGGGACGTGGTTCCCCCCCCCCCCCCCCCCCAGTTCTCCGGTTCCTAATTACGGCTCTATTATTACATAGTTACTAAGAAACCGGAATGTTTGCCTCTAAGCCTGCGGATTACCCAGAATGTTTTCCTTGCATAACTTTAAGTATGAAGAAAAGCTGCGGCCCTTGATGAAGAATGTCTCCTTGCTAATACAGACTTGCCCAATATTAGCTGTGTAAGCTTGTCTGTGTATCTTACCCTATAGGGCTTTCCTTTCCATCTGCTGTTTCAATATTTGTGTGGACTAACTGTGAAAAGAGAAGAACTTTCTCCGGGTCGTCCCGCAGTCCGCTCAGCACATCTGGAATGAGAGGAATGTCAAAAACGTTGGAATTTACTGGGGAACACACGTGAAATAGCCTTTCGTTAAGCAGCAGGGGAAATCTTTTTAAGGCTTTGGTTTACACAATCCTACATTTCAATGTAAATGGTAACGGAAGATGGCTGCATGTATGCAGGACGTATTGTGGTTCCCTATTTATTGCGTGCATGACATTCCAGCGTAACCACCTGTTTATGCAAACTTTACATATAGCCCATGTAGGCTTAAGGAGCCAACGTACAATAGAGAGGCGCAGCCGCCTGAAGGATTGTGTAGGGGTAAAATTCACTGTCGGACTGGGTTTTCCTTGGGTCCACCAGAGATGATTCTGAAATCCACCATCCATCTGTACAGAAGATGTGACGGCCACTTATATTACATTGTGATCTTGGTACCTATCAGATTGCACCCACCTTGCAGATCACCAGGTTATTTATCAACCCATATTTTTGACAGAATCTGTGATGGAGGTGTAGTACCCCAGAGGGGACACTACCACTCTTACACCTAGCTACTGTCTCTAATGGCTAGCAGAGAATGTCATCTGTGTATTTATTCCAGGTTCTCTGATACAGTGCCTTAATAATATTGTTATGTAACTTATGTGTTGTATTACATGCACTGTGCCTGGTTGTCCAGCTGGTGGCAGTGTATCTGGCAGAGAGAGATCTTTAGGTAGAATGGAACTTACCTTTCCATTCTCCCCCCTTTTGGACAGAAGTGGGCTAGTCCTGCTTCCTACCAAGGGGTGGGTTGCAGGAAGATAGAGTGGAGTTGAGAGTTGGAAGTAGACAAGGAATGGCGCAGTGAGGGGAGTGTCCCCCCCCCCTCCTGCTGCAGGAGCTCTGGTAAGCAGCTTGTAGAGCACCCCATGTCCAGGCAGTTCATAGACTGAGTATTACGAGGAAGTCAACGGCCAAAGTTTATTCAAGTAAAAACTGTTGAACTTTACCAAGTCTGGACTTGACTTATTCCACCAACTACAACTCCTTTATTGCTACAGAGCCTAACCCCAGGGAGCAACCATATCTAGGTAGGAGCACCGTGACACAAACTATTAGGGCCACAACATACCACTTGGCATTCCTATACAATGGGACCCTGATCGGGCACATTGCAGAGGTCCCTACCAAAGCCTCTCAATGACACAGATGTGTATGACGCCTTAATCACTTGTCCTAGATTCAGCACTATACTGCTTTTTCGCATCGTCGTTTGGCTGCCTCTGTCTCGTTATTAAAACCTGGTCCAAGCAGTGGGGTGCTTTCTGCTTATTCAGTTGTCTACCAGGGTCTCAGCCCATTGGACACCTAGCTCGGCTGCTTCTACACTCATTTCAGCTCCACTGCTTCAGCCCTGCTATACCAGTCTTCAGTATCTGCAACATCAACTCCGCTATACTGACTTCCAGTACTCTGCTATATCAGTCATGTGACACCAGTCTCCAGTGCTCAGTGTAGACCAATCTCCAGTACTCTGCCACATCAGATTCAACGCTCGAGTCTCCAGTGCTTTACTGCATCATCTCTGCTACAGGGTCTCCAGTAATCTGCTACATTAGCCCTTTGTTCGACTCTGCTACATCGGACTTTTAGCTCTGCTGCATTGGGTCTATACAGCACCTCTACACCAGGGTCCTGAGCAAATAAACCCCCCTCTATAACATCCATATGCCCTAATGAACACCAAGGATAGGGTGCCCTCATGAAAATCCCTTTATTGGCCAGGGCTGTCTGTTATACATATGGGCTAAGCTCTGTCCATCGTCAGATTTTTTGGCCTCTTCTGTGAGAGGGAGGGATAGACGGGCTATAAGGCATCTTCAGCTGCTGTAGCTTCGCCATGGAAGTCAGAAAATGCCACTAAGGGTCACCATCTTTAGACGTGCATTTCTGTCCCTTCCGTCTAGATCTCTGATATGTCTCTATGACCTGTCAGAACATTATTGAAAGGATGCACACAATGCATATAATGCTGGTGACTTCTTTGAGACCCCTCATGGACCAGTTTTTAGACAATTTTCTGAAGCTTTCTGGACCGTAACCTTCGCACCCCGTATAGTTACTACTTTTGTTGCACTGTTTCTCCAACTCTCCACTGTTCCATTTCTTCCATGGTCATGCACTTCCATCACACTCCACCAGGGGGCTCCTCCAAGTCCATACAAGGCTGAGCATCAATCACACACAACTCCCTTCCTATAAACCCATAACCAGTAATAAATTATCCCGGCCCTGCACCCTCTACACATTCATGGTGCCCGCGATATGCAAAGCCCTTTATACATACATGTCGCTGCATGCTACACTCCTGACCCCATTACATTCATAAATACTCATTAGACGTTATGTAATGCCTCTTGCATTAGACTGATCAGAATATAATATACATCCTTATGCAACCAGTCTAGACCTGAAATGTCTACAGATCATTCGAAATCACCAGCACATTCATAGGTATTGATCTGCTGGTGGATCCACCGAATGTCAAATCTCTTAAAGGGGTTGTGCCCCGAAAAATATTCTACATTTTTCAAACCAGCCCGTAGATGTGAATACTTTTATAATTAAAAATCTAATTCAAATGTAGTGTACCCACTGAGTTATTCACTGAAATCTATCTGTACAGCAGCCGTTCAGGGGTGTGCCTGTGTGGAGTGGACTGCACCCACCACTGTGTGTGCAGGTCCTACCACCACCTAGGAGCGATGGCTTCGAGGAGAAAGCAGGTACAACTAAGCAGTTGCTTCTTTGGAGTAAGAGGTGACCCCTGTTGTGTAGAGAAGCTGGAGGACTGCCTGAGAGTGGAGGAGATGGCAGCCAGAGCTGAAATCAAGAGGCTGCAGGAGAGTAGAAGTGATTAAGAAGCTGCATCTGTGAGGCAGAACTACTACAGAGCCAAGAGCTGCAGTGGTCAAGAGGTGTTATCTTATGAGTGCCTTCCTTGACAGTGGGGTAACTGTCAAGTGTATGCACCTCCATATTGAGAGAGTATAACCATCAAGTGTGTGAAAACCTGTAAATATGTTTAGGATGTAACCAGGGGCAAACTGGCCATAGGGCCACCCAATCCCTCCTCACTGCCATTAGCCTGGTATACTACTGGGTGAACTACAGGGGTTATTGATAGAGGAAGTTCAGGTAGCATGCTGCAGGTAGGACTGGCTTGGTGTTGTGGCCCACATCTCACCTCCTAAACCTTCTGCTCCATATCCAGAGACAATTGGAGTAAGAAACTGAGAGGTCCTAACCAGAGGCGAACTGGCCATAGACCCTACAGGGAATTTTGCCCATAAGGCCATCCGAGCCCTCCTCACTGCCATTGGCTGGGTATATATTACTGGGGGAACTACAAGGGTTATTATTAGAGGAAGTTGTGGCCCACATCTCACCTCCTAAGTCCCCTGCTCCATATCCAGAGACAATTGGAGGAAGAGGAGGACAGGTCATAGCAGCTATTGATGGCCTGCACAGACGGGGCAGCTTCTGGGGAGGTATTTTGTGCTACACTGTGGTATTTGGTTCTGTGGGATAGTATTCTGTGCTGCACTATGGTATAACTGACCCTTATAACTTGTATTGGCCTCATGTACTTATTTGGACGTACCTACAACATTGGGCCGTAACCACATACCTTTGAACCCTGTACACATGCTTGATGCAGCTGCCATGATTGATGATGATTTCTAGTTAGTAACTTCTGCAGCTCAGGAACGTCCGTCTGCTATTACTCTGCACCATCTCACAACCTGCACATTATAATCCTATGGAGAGATTTAGGATATTACAAGCCCAATGAGGAACTCTCCTCTGCTACATCCATACAAAGAGGTATTAGAATCTAAAATGTAAGCCTCCTTTCTGTCTCCAATAAGCCTTTTCCTCTGTTCTAGAGTATGTGCACAGATTGTCTGATGAGGCTGGTGTGTGGGTGACAGTAAAATGAGTTGCTGACCACAATCCTAGCTTCTAATTGAACTGCGGGCTGAAGCCGAGCTTATAATCTTGGAATTCCGATAATGTGTTTTCTTATAATTATTCAAGTTTGAAGAATTTTAAATATTACCCACTGTGCAAGATCAACATTCGGCTAGGGCGTGTGAGAAGGAATTCAACAATGGGAAAGTCGATACCTATAAAGTTCTGCAGTTCTGCAGGGGGATGTGTAAAACAATACAAAAAATCACAAAAGTTTATTTTTTTGTACTAAATCAGGATTCTATTACATGGCAGCATAGGATGAATGGCATGTTCAAGGTATGTTATTACATTGTCCTGGATGTCAGATGTCGGTTTAACCATTGCAAGAAAACATTTCTTATAATTCACTTCACAGGCATAGAATCGTATGAAAATACTCAGAAACTATCACTAATAAGTATCGAGGCTAAATATAAAATAGAAGGACTTTATGATATTAATTCGCAAAGCACATTTCAAATGATAAAATTCTTACTTCCTACAGCCACCACCAGGTGGAGCTCAAGAATTCAAATGTACAATATTATGTTGCAAGCTTCCTAACTCCACTAGTGGTGGCTGCAGGTAACAGTATGTATCCTTTAGATCTATCTAATATGAAAACATCTACCGGTTTGGGGGAGGGCGCACATTTTTCTTCCCTCGGGGAACGCCCTGGTCTTGGAGCTCCTGCCTGCTGGTCCTGTGGGCACAAAGACTCCTCTGCAATATAACAAGACACTAGTATCATTATAGTACCTTGGGGGCCTGTTAAAGAGTTTGCAAAATTAGCTACTGCAGAACCTCATAATACACACCTCAGATGCTTCAGAACCTCATAATACAAACCTCAGATGCTTCAGAACCTCATAATACAAACCTCAGCTGCTTCAGAACCTCATAATACACACCTCAGCTGATATAGAACCTCTTAATACACACGACAGCTGCTGCAGAACCTCATAATACACACCTCAGCTGCTTCAGAACATCATAATACACACCTCAGCTGCTGCAGAGCATCATAATACACACCTCAGCTGCTGCAGAACATCATAATACACACCTCAGCTGCTGCAGAGCATCATAATACACACCTCAGCTGCTGCAGAACATCATAATACACACCTCAGCTGCTGCAGAACCTCATAATACACACCTCAGCTGCTGCAGAACATCATAATACACACCTCAGCTGATGCAGAATATCATGATTCACTGATTCTGGACCTTCTAATTTATTTTCTTTCTCTCTAAAGCCCTTAGGATGAAGTTGCTTTCTTGGCTGTAGATTGTCTCAGAGATGAAGGTTCTCTGAGTTTGAGCCTAGTTCTGAGGAGAATGCACAGGTAGGGCCTCACTGTAGCATAGCTAGACCAGAACTTAACTAACCAGGGTGCGGACCCAGACCCATGTCCTGGCAACCTAAGTGGATGAGTCAAGAGTAAAATAGATGACAAAACATGACAACAACTTACCTTTTGCAGAGAACCTGCTCTAGGGTACTGAAGAGCTACTGCAGAACAGCTGATCCACGGGGTGCAGAGTGTTGGATCCCGCCAATCAGATATTGATGGCTTATCCTTGGGATAGGCCATCAATATAAAAACACTGTACTGACCCTTTTAAGGGTTTGTCCTATTAAGCCAACTTATCCCCTGTCCTGTACATAGATGATGAGTGTCAGATTGGCTGGGGCCCCTGCCAATTATGAGATCTTGGGCCAGTGGTCCCCCTTTAAATAAAGCAGTGGTCATGTTGCTGCTCCATTCAACTGTATGGCGCTTGTCCCATAGAGTGGAATGGAGCAGCGGACACACATGCGTATATGCCAGTCCATTCGAATGGGAGCATCAATGGGGCTATAGTAGTCAGACCCCCACCAATTAGGCCCTTTTCCCCTATCCTATAGGGTATTCCCATCTTGGGGGCATATCTCTAGGTCTGATAGGTGCAGGTCCCACCTCTGGGAGTCTGTGACCTGCACCTATACTTAGAATGGAGCCGGAGTGGGCATTAATTTCTATGGAGGGGCGCGCTCAGATATTTTCTGCAGTCCCATTGAAATGAATGGGAAGCGCACTGCGCAACGCAGCCGCCATTTCATTCACTTCTATGGGGCTTGCGGAAATAGCCGAGCCAACGCTTGTCTATTTTCGGCTCTCCCATAGGAATGAATGCATGCACGGTGTGCCCTCCGGTACTCTGCGGACTCCAGAGGTGGGACCTCCACCTATCAGACATTGGGGCCATATCCTAGTGACATATGCCCCCCAATGTCTAAGATGGGAATACCCCTTTAAGTAAATATGCTGCATCCTGGAGATTTCTTCATCCCTGATTATTACCGTTGAAAATTTCGAAATTTTTCATCTTTTTTTATGGACTGGAGCAGCTCGTCCGTTGCCCCCGGATCAAGTTGCCGATGCAGATGTCCAGCGCTCGCCTTTTCTCTCCTCGCTCAGGACAATCCAGAGATACAAAAGTTACATAAAGACATTTTTTTTTTCTTCTCAAGGAATATTCGATTACAGAACGCTGTCTTTCGAGCACCTTGGGGAATACTAAAAGGAAACACAGCTGAGAACCGCTGTGGTTTGATTCCTCTCCAGACACTTTGAAAGTATTTTGGCAAAAACAATTTTTTTTTTTTAAGTAAAACTGTTTCCTTTGGTAAAACACCCAGAAACGCAGGTCTCGCATTGTTGTATTTTGACAGATAGCCAAAAATTTAATAAAAAAATAAAAATCTGGTTTGTGAATGCCATCCGTATGGCAGGGAAATACATTTTATGAGGAGTCGCCTTGAGAGCGGAAAATGACTAATATCTCAAAACTGTTTCTGCTGAGAAAAATCATTTACGTTCCTTCATCTTTAAAGCCATTAAATGGGCAGAAAGGAAGAAAATCTGTCTCTGTTGCCCATAGCAACCAATCACAGCGCAGCTTACATTTGTGAACAGCACGATAAAAAATGAAAGCTGAGCTGTGATTGGTTGCTATGCGCAACAGAGATGGATGTCCATAAATCTCACCCTATAGACTGGACAGAGACCACTTTTTGACCAGAGGGGCCTGTAAATCCCCCCGGATGGTGACAGTAATTAAAGATTGGGAAGTTGTGTATTATCTTTTATTATCTGTGGTACTTGTCAGTCATAGTATAATCTATCAGGACTACAACTTCAGGCCAAGATTTAATTTAGATAAGGATTTCACTAATTTAATGGGATTTTCGGCTTATATCCTTTTGCTTATATTGTGACGGACTAAAATGATAGGGTAGGGCTGTAAATAAAAATTTCAGAATCAAAGGAGAAAAATGTCCTGCCAAATGGGCAACGATGTTCATCTCATACCCATCCAGCAGGAGGACAGTGATGTATATGGATGCACTCTGCCTGCTGTCATACGTACCAACATTGTAGGTGGCATATAAGCTCTGCCCAAGAACACTCCCAAACCAGCAAGGACTGCCCGTGGGAACTTAAAGTTTGCATAATGACTGTGCTTCTTTGTACAATTATGAAAGCCTCTTTCAGCCATATTATTCCCTCTCACAGCTGCACATCTAGATGCATGTCTCTCAGAAGCAGGGAGCGTCTCTCTTCTGTGGAATCTTACAGCACTGTACAGCTGTGACATCCTTTCCATTGCTTCCCAGGGATAGTGGCTTGCAAAGGAAACAAGAGGAACGAGGGTGCACAGAGAGGCTTCAGCCCACCTGTAGGGCACTTAACTGCTCATTTGCATATCACTTAAAAATACTTTGTACCCAGAATGAAGCAATAGACTGCTAAGTTAAAGGTATCATTAGCTTAGCCCTACAAGTCATTGTGTCTGGTTTATCAGTGAGTTTCCTGGTGACAGACTCCTGCTGAATGGGGCAGAGGTGGAATACCATACACAACATAAATGCAGGGGTGGTGTCATGTCGAATAGTGCCGCCCTGTACTTACACCCACACCACTAACCCTAAATCCATTCTAAATGACTGCCCCCAACTGGTCGATGGTCCCTTACTTAACTAAATGCAGAGGCCTAAACAAAAGAGGTACAATAACTGGCAGACAACAACAGAACCAGAAGGCAAAATGCTTCGCAGAAACAGGATATAATTACAGTGTCAAATATCAGGCAGGGTCAATACCAGGAGGAAACATCAGAAACATAATCGGTAGTCAGAGGCAAGGTCAAAGTCAAAGCAGAAGTCAAGATCCAGGAGTTTCGAAATGTACAAATGATAGTGTGGCAATGAAAACCAATCCCAGGCACCTACGGCCAGCAGCTTCCTGTTTACATCTCCCACTAACAGGAAGCATGTGATGCCGGTACAGACCCTGATCTGCCAGCGGTCCCTGCTTCCTGATAGGCCTCAGCAACAGAACGATCCTGGCTGCGCCACCACAGATAGGCCAGACTCATGGACAGGTAAGTACGTGACAGGTGCCACTCTTTTTGGAAGAATGCAGCCATTTTCTTCCTTTTTTTAACCTCTGGACAAACCCGTTAATGTCATTAATGGGCTTTTCTTTTTAAAGAGGACTTTTCGTGGGATTATTTATTACCAACTGTTTTGCTTGCCAGATGTGCACCCCTACTGCAAGCAGATATATATATTTTTTAAATACCCCTCCTTTCCGCCACTGTGCTCCCCATTTAACCAACCATCCTGATTCTCTGATGCACATTTGCCTCTCCTTTTTCTGCAAATCCAAAGCAATGCTGCTGCAATCTCCGCATGTATTACGTGCTGCAATGCGTGGCTGTAGCGGTCACATGTTGTTGACGTGACTTCATTGCAGCTGCCATGTAAACCAAGCCTGGCGGGGAAGACAGGAATGGAACCGCTGGATCTAATTAGTAATTAATGTTTGTTTTATTACGTTACCCCAGACAACTTCTTAAGGAATTGCTTTGAAGGTGTTGATCAAGATCATAAAAAAAGTTAGACAAAGACAAGCAATGTAATAAAATAAAATAAAGGTTACCTACCTGTTAGATCCTTCACAGCTCCAGGGCGGTTGCTCCGGTGCTCCCCTCCGATCCTTGTTTACTTGCTGCAGCAAAGATGTGGCTGTCTACCCACTTGACTGCTATAGCCAATCGCTGGCCTCACCAGTTTATAGCATTAAACCACTGAGGCAAATGATTGGCTGCAGTGGTCATGTGGGCAGATGGTCACATTATCATTGCAGCCAAGTAAAGAAGACTTTCAGGGACCTCCATGCCATGGCAAGCACAGTGCCATATTAAATACTGGATTCTATAACCTAGAATTCATCAGTTTTTCTACTTCGATCAGGTTCCCACCAGCCAGAACATACAGGTACCTGAATTTCACCAATGATTGATGATCTATATGGAATGAGGCTGTTGGTGCTGGGAGTTGTAGGTTCACAATAGCTGGAGAGCCATAGGTTGAAGACCACAATCATAGAGACAGATCCTTTAAATGGCAGCTCAGTTTGGGCTAACTCTCCAGAGACTGCGCCAAAAAGGGACATGTCCGTTCTTGGCACGATGTTCCGATAGATGTTACTGGAAGCCGTTGCAGGTGTCTGCTTGCTGTTTAGCGCTATTCAATGAAGCTAGGCTATCAATATCAGATCTTGGTGGCTTGACGCCCAACACCCTCACTGATCAGCTTTTACCTTATAGCTGTGGAGGCAGAAGTCAGCGCAGGAACTACACAGCTCAGTCCATTGTGCACTGGACAAGCTGGTTAGTGCTCGGCTTCTATTGAAGTGAATAGTAACCAACTCTGTCCACTACACAATGGATAAAGCTACAACTTAAGGACTGATTGTAGGGGTGTGGAGTGTCAGACCCCTGCTGATCTGATTTTAAGGATAGGCCATCAATATCAAAATTTTGGACACATTTTTTAACTTACAGGGGGAAAATCTCCTACAACATACACCTGTAATGTCATCGATTTCAGGAAAATCAAGTATGTTAATATATACATGGTGTACTACAAGGACTTTTAGGCAAAATATATTTTAGGAGCCCCTCTACAATTGTTGGAGGGTAATCCATCCCTAATAATGTCCAATTAAAAATATGATTCTTTATCTTCACCATACAGTGTCAAATAGGAGCAGCAGAAGTTCACTACTGGGGGAAGAGCTATAGGCAAAATGCTGTAGAAGTGTTAGACCAGGGCACAATTTTTTTATCAAACAGGGAAGCAGACATAACTTTTAGCTTTTTGTTTTGGGCTTTATAGGGCACCTGTAAGCAGGATCGACGCTATTAAACAGGTATACTGCCTGGTAGAGTGGATCCTGCTGATTAAAATAATACCTTGTGTCTTGCGAAAATTGGTAGCAGCGTTCCCGAGAAAAAAAAAAGACTTTGTGCAATAAGAGTTTCAGTGCACCAAGAATTGAGGCCTACCCCCTTGGTACACCTCAGCTCCTCAGATTTCCTGTGCTGACCACACCCCTCATTCAGCGGAAGCCCTAATTTGCATAAATAATAAAAGTCTTTTTTTCTCAGGAGCGCCATAGCTATCATTTTACCAGACGTATGCTTGGTTTTATTGGGGTTGATACTTTCTGACAAGTGTTCTTTAAAGGGTCTGCACAAACCAAATTAAGATGTGTCAATATTAGGCTACAAAGGTGAGCACATTAAAAATGTTTGCAAAAATGTATATTTTTGGGCAAATAATTGTAAGCTCCACTCACTGATAATGAAAACTTTAACTTTTCATCTCATCACAGAAGTCTTTGCTGACTATCAAAACTTGTTCAATGTTTAATGAGGAGTTTAGTAGACAACTAAACAAATTGTAAGTCTTTTCCTGAATGGAGCTTGAATTGTGCAGTGACTTCCTGCTATGAGAGGGGCAGAGAGAGCTGCTTTTCTAGAAACTGTGCCGTACAGTCCTTTTCTGATGGGATAGGGCATCATTTTTCAACATTCTAAATATTCTGTGAAATATTGGTATTTTACAATGAGGAAATTCTATTCTCACCTGGTCTTTATATAGCGTGGAATTATCTGGTGAGTTTTTTGGATTAGAAACAATATCACTTATTGTGTCATAACATTTCCAATAGCATCACTTACCAGAAATGTTTTCTTTTTTAATTGTTAAGTATAAAATTATCCCTCTGTTCGGTCATCTGAATCGTACCAAAAGCAAAAATCTTGTTTACCCTGGCCATTGTAAGAGGAGAAAGAGCTTAGCTTAGAATTTCTTGGAGACGGTAGATATAATTTTATTTGCACATGGCTTCTTCGGAAGCTAATGGGTTTCCCTTGTTTATCTTGATTTTGCAGTGCTCGGAGAGCTGTAACTTACTGACTAGGTAAGTTGTGTAGGTATGTGTTTGTATGTATGTTTTGTCTTACAAAATGTATTATGTGCTAATAAAGAAAATATTTATTTGGTAAGATGTATATGAAGTACCCAAGAACAAATTGTTGCAAATTGCTCTTGTTATGTAAGGGTATTTGATATTTTAATGTCTTGTAATACACCAAAATATCTCTGTATGGATCAGTCGGGGTTAATAATCCTGACTCAGCCCCTGTAGGAAGTTAGGAGATGGACTTAGGTTTTCCCCTAGCTCAGTTAGTTGTATGCCAGCTAAGGAAGTGAGAGGGAGCTACATGTGCTCACCCCTCAGAGAACTAGGCCTGAACTCTAGAGAACCACTATCTCTGAGAGAGCCACAGAGAGAAAACCATCTCTACCTCACCGTACTCCAGAAAGAAAGAGTAGGGAAAGAACTAGAAGGTGAAGAATCTGCATGACCGAGCGTTAGAGTCAGTCAGTAAGGTATTTGCTGTTTAAGGCTGATAGAGACTTTACTCCTTTCACATTTGGACACGGTCTGTGTCCTTAAACTGTACGCCTCAGCTGGGAATTACAGCCACCATTGCAAGAGTAATATTGCCAGCCCTAGGTTCTGCAGAAAGAGAGAGAGACTTTGGAGAGAGGGAGAGAGAGAGAGAGAGAGAGAGAGAGAGAGGGAAGGAGTACTACAATTCCCATTCTGGCCTATATCCATACATCTGGGAAGATTTGCACTGTCAACTGCATTTTGATTCTGTTGGATGTACTACAACTCCCATTCTGCACATTAGTAAAGAGACGTTTATGTTCTACACCTGGCCTGGCTATTGATTTCCGCATCATTTGAGGGCCACAGCACTTACATCTCCTGCCTTGCACCTGCATTAAATCCAGTACACCAATGGCACCACAACAACCAATAGGTGGGAACCCCAATATCAGGATGTACCCTGAGGGAAGTAAGGGTGGGAACCCCAATATCAGGATGTACCCTGAGGGAAGTAAGGGTGCGCCCTCATATCACTGCCCTGGCCCTAGGGAGCAAAGGTGTGAGGATTGCTAATGTGAATAGTTATTGCAGCCAGAGCCACTACCACTCACATCCTCCTGGGCTCACTGCATTTAACACAGATAAATTATAAAATCCATTCAATTAAAAAAATGCAATATGGTCCCTTCGTAATAATATACATAATCCCTACTCGTTTGAAGGGTCCCTGGACAATTAGTCATAAAGTGTCCTCTTGCTGGATTCCCTAGTGATCAGCAGTAATCAGTGAGGAAATCAGGGATTAAGTGTTCTATGTTCCTGCAGCTCCCCCACAGGAGAGATGAAGCATTACACAGTGTCTATTCATATTAATAGGTTGTTTCTGTAATACAGGCCAGGCCAGGCATTGGTGGACTAGCCATAGACCCTACAGGGAAATTTCCAGGTTGGCAGATGCTCAGGGGGCCACCCACGTCCTCCAGCCAGGTACATGAGGATCTGATGCTCTCAGCATTAATTAATGAAGGAGCATCATGAACTTATGCACTTGGCCAACGGCCACAGGTGCCTTCCTGAATTCAACTGCATTGCCACCCTATGGACAATGATACAGTTTCATACTGTGTCGGGGACCTCAGTATTTTGTGCTGCACTGTGGTATTTGGTTCTGCTGGGGCGGTATTTTGTTATGCACTGCGGTTTTACTGGCCCCACCCACTTTCTGTTGGCCCTGCCTACATGTGTTGGCCCTGCCTACTTATGTTGCCCTATCTTCTGTCAATTAGGCCAGTTTTAAGATTTTTTCCAGGTTCCCTGTCTGCCCCTGAGGCCAGGACCTCCAGAGAGGCAGAGAGAGAGACTCTCTTTGTAATCCCTCTTAGCTTTGGCCAAGACACGAGAACCACAAATCGAAGTCTTGCCCTCTGTTATTTTTCTTAATAAGTTGCATGGAAATGGATTTTCTAAACAAGACAATCCCTGCAACATTCAGGTTGGAAGGAAATATTTTTTTGTTTTTGTTTTAAAAAAAACAAGATCAGACCCCAAAGGAAAAACAAAAGCCTTTGATTTTTTTAAAACTGGTTTTGCTGCACAGAAGCATATTTGGGATAATGCTACAACACGCTTAGAAGGATATTTTTGTGCCACATAATATGCACGTGGACAACAAGGAATGTGATTGCGACACAAAACCTTGGCAGCCGGGCGCCTAACCTGACTGTGCCCAACAGACTGACTGTAATGCATTGGTATATAAGGCCTATTTTACATTTGCGTTATGCAGATCCGGCAGGCTGTTCCGGTCACTGCCAGGCGCTGCCGGAATTCCGCCCCATTAACTGTAGCGGTTTTTGTCCGGCTGCTTCTCATCATGTTTGCCAGATTGTAGCCCAGATCTCCACCCTTCCCCATTATAGTTAGGTAGTGTCCGGCAAAAATCGTACTCTTATCAGCCATTGAAGAGTAGCCTGCAGTGGAATCCAATGACTTGGCCCCTGACTTGGTCGAGTCCTCCACCCACCTCACCTCCCCATGGACGTCACTTCAAATGCCAGGGGGCAGCTTAGACTTTGGGTCACAGAGTTGTTTTTGTGAAATGGATACCCAATGTGGTTGAGCACCCAGCCGACACATACGTATTTAGGGAGGCTATTCCTGATCGCTACTTATCCTTTATATCATTGGGAATCTATGGAAGCAAATATAGACGCCTCCGTATTTTCGGAGGGGTCGCACAGTCTCGGCTGCTTAGTGTTTATTTTCTTTTTTCATTGCCTTGTGGTTTGTAACTAGCAGCACCTCAAGTGTCGACGGGAACGTGTTTATCCTTCCAAAATGCTCCTTCACCGTAACGACAAAACAAGACAAAAAAATATTGACTAGCCGTATGGCCAGTGGGGAGGGGTCGCCGGTGGCCATTATGTTGTTGTGACTTTGCAATGAACCTTATTGTAGCACAAGACGGGATTTGTCCTCTTCCTCAGGAGCAAATACATTTTGGTTAACCACATTGGCCAACTCAGTCAAGATACTTATGTCAACTAATCCATTTTCTTAACAAAGTGGCATTCTTAGTTTCTAGGGTAACAGACAGGATTGTAAGTAATAAGGTGTTTATTACCCAAGCCGTAAATCTTCGCCTATAAACATGTCAAACATCCTATTAAAACCCTCTGCTGTTTCAGATCCACAATAAACTCTGTTTAGACTTTTATGGTGGCAGTCACGTTGACGTTGCCCTTTAAATGGCTGTTGATTTAGAAGTTACCACCGGCTCCTGCAACTTTGGGATTTTGACCTTTGTTGTGTTTTCTTTACAAATCCTAAAGCTGGTTACCGTTTTTTAAAGCGGTGTACCTGCTGTGATTTTATACCAAACTGTTATGTACTTTACTTCATTAAGAGGGAAAAAAAATAAAATTCCCGGCGTCTCATGACTCAGCGGGACGCATCGTGCAAAAAATCTCCTGGTTCTTATTTAACGGCTTACTGGAATATTACAAAAAGAAAAACAAAAAAGGAGAGCAAGAGGGAAAGCATGCTCTCATTTAATATTTTTTTATAGGCTCATCTGGGAATTTAACAGTGCAGGCTTAGAAATGGAAGATGCAGAGAGATGGGGCAAATGTCTGACATCTACTGCTGCCTTTCGAGAAGAACTACATGACTAGTCTCTAAGGCAGTGGTCCTCAATCAGTGGTTCGGGAGCTACAAGTGGTTTGCGAACCCCTGCTGTGTGGCTAGCCATGGGAATCCTGAGTGATGACTATATGTTCTGGCAATTGACATTGTTGCAGACCTACCCTAGATATGCCACCAAACGGTGCCAATTTGGATGGTATAATACTAGTGTTAAAGTTCACACTTATCAGCAAATGATTGCAATTTCATGTATTTTGTTTCTCCACATTCTGAATTTTTGAATTGCCAGTTGCTCCCAACCATCACTGAAAGTTGAATGTAGCTCACAACATACAAAAGGTTGGGGACCTCCGCTCTAAAGAGAAGGGGGTCTAAACTTATTTGTGCCATGGACCTCTTTGGAGTTGTGGTGAAGCTTATGGGCCCCTTCTCAGTAGTGTTGAGTGTAAATAGCATTTTCAGGATTAGATTGGCCTAACACAATGCCATTGGCTCCAAGGTCCAACAAATTGATGTTCCCCAAAGCTCCAGAAGAAGACATTCCCATTTGGAGGAGACTTTGGAGCATGTTCCACTAAGATCTATGCCTTATGGAAAAAAAATCAGTAATAACCTATTAGAGCTTATTGATGATACGTCCTGTGTGTACAATGTAGCATAAGAGATTACAATGTGACTAAAAGTGATCATAACGTGTTCTGTATAGAAGGCGGGTGGACCACAGAATCATCTCTTGTGGTCCAATGAACCTCAGTTCGACCTTGGAGATGTCTGCAACAATTCTTATAGAATATGGAACTATCTGTGATATGTGTTGGTGATATGTTCTCCTCAACTTACAAAATTTACTTATGGACTCCAGTGTAGGAACCCCCATTATAGAGTGAAGTTTTGGAGATTATTATCTCAGAAGAGAATGGGTGCAGAAGGTTAGTAAGTAAGTGTGAAAATGTCAAAAGCCTCCATTTACTGTATGTCTGGCAGTAACTTTACTGGTCGTTACTTTTTTCTGACACAGTGTCTTCTTTTATTACTGTCCCATTGCCATTGTTTTAGTGTACCACCCCCACACCCAGCAGTATTGTTTTTTCAGGGCCCATGGTCACTGAATAGTCATAACGATTTTTGGACCAATTATTGGGAACTAGAGTTCACAGAAATGCTCGTTCCCGATAATCGCCTCCATCATCCATTCGAGCAATCGCTCATTTGTCGGCTCTTTGGCATTATTCATCAAGGTGAAGGATGCTCGACTATCGACAGCACATCTCCCAGTGTAATCAACGATGTGGTGCCGATGATCATTAGTCATCATTCCTCCTCATTTACTTTGCATCGGCCTGTGTAATAGGCTTATACTAACAAGCGCCGATTGGCATGTTTATCATCGATCGGCGCTCATCCTGCCTAAATATTGGGCAGTATAATAGGACTATTGAACCTACTCACCGAGTACTATTGTGTTATCAGACCATATGTCACCCCGCCACCGATATTTGAGGGTCAAACCATAAGTACTGATGGCCAATTCATTGTCATTCATGTCATGGTCACCCTCCATGTTCCTGGCACCCCTGCAGGAAAACTACTAAAAGCTACCGTGGATCTGATAGTTGCCTTCCCTCCAAATCACTAAAATGCTCCTGCAGTTAATCTTGCCATGGGCCCCTAACCCCACCATCTCCCAAAACTACTCAAGGATATATACATACAGTGTGGATTATGCTCAGATTGTTGTGCAGAAAAACCACAGCGTAATACAGCACCAGCTAAATAGAAGAGTACACAGAGTGGAAATTTTCAGCAAGGAAACCTACCTGCCATGCTCATTTTAAAATCTGCAGCAAGTTTATTGTTTGTGTGGATTTTCGGCCTTTGGAATGCAAAGGGTGTGATCTGGGGCAAATCAAAATCTGCAAGGAACAAATGCAGATTTTGGTGTGGAAACGCAGCAAAAACTGCACATAAAATCCACATAAATGACATTGCCGTGTGCATGCAGCCAAAAGCTACTGTCACCCGTTAATCTACTAAAAGTTGCTGCAGTTAGTCTGTCCCCAGCCCCCGAACCCCACCAAAAATAATAATATGCTACAAAAATAAAAAATCCGGATTGCAGCTATTTGCCCCCCCCCCCCCAACTAATAAAAGCTGCTGCAGCCAGTTAGTCTGTCCACAGCCCTGTAAGTCGCCCTTTCCCCTCCGAGTGTATGATGTCTTTCATATGCCCGCAGCAGCTGCTGATGCAAAATATTGGGCCACTGAGGTCCTCACTCCAGTCCTGGAGTATGCTACACAGGGAGCAAGACTATCATGCCCTGGGAGGCTCGAAGTCAGATCCAGGTGGTGGAAGACGCTTCAATCCTCCATGGGCACTGCTGAAGATCATCTGCCTCAGGTAAGTTACAATGCATTGAGCTGTGTTACCTCTGCCTGCACAGAACTAGTGACCATCAGCAGGAGAGCTGAGGGGTTACACCTTCACTGACGGAGTGACGTGCCGCATGGGTCATGGTGGTCATTAGATTACAGGTAACAGGACAGTACCATTGTGGCCTTCTCCCAGCTCACCAAGGACAGCATCATCCATTTGACAGCACATAGAGCTGCGCCTATGTCATGTGACCAATGATGGTGACATCCCACGGCCTAGGGAAAGCTACGAGAAGGCCGTGGCGCTCCTCCGGCGCCTTCTCGAACAGCTGATTGTCAGAGGTTTTGGGTCTAGGACTCCCACCGATCAAATACTGATGACCACAGGAAAGGTCATGAGTAAAAATATCTTGGAAAACTCCTTTTAGTGTTAAAAGGCACAGCCCACCAGGAATTTGTCCGGGCCTTACTACTTTCTACTTATCTTGGGCAAATCATTTTTCTAATTGGTCTTTATTTTAAAAAAAAAATTAAAAAAATCTGCGGTTTGTCTTCTACAGCCTTCAGTTTCACTGCATCTGCAGATCATTGCCTTTCCTTCTCAATGAATTCCATCAGAGATCTGCTGTGACGGCTCATTATGTAGCCCTTATCTCTAGTTTTCTGACAGCTCATAAACACTCATTTAAGATAAATTCTTATATTCTAATATTTGATAATAATTGAGCTAAAATGAGTGTTTATGAGCTATCAGAGAACTAGAGATAAGGGCTACAGATTGAGCCGTCAGAGCAGATCTCTGATGGAATTCATTAAGAAAAGAAACTGTTGAAAATGTGACTTTTTCTGCATTAAATAAAGTAAAGAAGAAGAATACAATAATAGAAAAAAAATGCTCTCAAAGGTTTCCATAACATTTAATACATATATAATTTGTCCCCCCCCCCCCCCCCCTATGCCACACTTTACATCAATGGGATAAAACTTTGAAAAGTATGTATGTGCTACCAATTTATTATTGATACACATATGTAAAATATTTTTTTTAGAAACTTTGCCAATAGCCTTAGTTAGACGTCTTCTATTGTTTTGTGTTTACAGCTCTTATGCGGACCTATGTGTCTCCAATCCCCTTGCAGTCTGACCCCACAGTGATATCCCCTACTACTCCATACATTGTATAAGTTAGCAAGAAGTAGGGCACACATAGAAGGGAGGATCAGACTACACACAAGGTTGGTATGTAGTCTGTAACCATGGAGACACATAGGTCTACATAGAAGCTGTAGACAAAAGAAATAATGCATTTTTATTAAGAACTTGCTTCATTTATATATATATATATATAGAATATATGAATAGGGTAAAGCTGTACGAATATAATCTTGCCCATACAGTGGGAAAGAAAGCAGTCTGGCGGCGGATATGGGGTAGCTGGAAATAAAAACACTAGGTGTGACGACGGCAGCTCCGCGGAAGAAAAGGGGGGTTGGAGGGAGAGGTGGGTGGGCATAAAATAAGAGGGAGATTTAATATAGGATGAGAATATGTTGTATTGTATTCTGTATTTTGATAATGAACTGGTATATTGTACATTCTTATCTCTTTAAAAAAAATAAAAATAAGAAATTGCTTCATTTTTGCAGCAATAATACAAAAAGCAATGCAATAATGCAAAAGTATTCATACCCTTTCAATCTGCTATGTAAAAAGCTACACCGTTCGTTTAGTTAGATATGGAGTCGAGTCATGACTGAGGTGACTATGTAGGTCTCATGGCTTATTTTTCAGAAATTTGACCCCATTCCACAGGACTTCATAAACACACTGCCTATACTGTATGCCATACAGTTTTATTTGTGACCAGAGGTAAAATAAGGTAGCAAAGGGAGGACCTGACATTTGAGGTTTGTCTTGGCAAATTATCCATCTCATCCTCAATATATACTACGTCTGGTGCAATATAAAACGTAATCCAAAAGAAGCTCCTAGTATCAGTGCTCGGTATTTTAGGCTTAATGCGTCTACATCAGAAATAGACATTTATGCAGAAAATCTCATCAAAAATACCAGCGAGACGTCAAAGTCTTTGGCAATGCTTCTAATATAACCTTTCAACTGTATTTTCTATGTCCCAGTAGGCCACTTTATAATCTGGACTCACTCAGATACAGTATATTTCTAGGTGGTGATCACATTGCAGTCCAGTCCACAGGTACATTTATATAAATGGTACTTAGGTATTCAAATAGCCACCTATTAAAAGGTTTAGTAGGTAGTGGTAAAATTCCCTGATTGAATTACTTTGCCAACGTTCTACATTAATTATTTCATTTATTATTGCATAGTGAGGTTAAGGGGTTAGTAGTAGTATTCCTGTAATATCCCTGGGGGTCTAGAGTGGTTTAGAGATGGTGGTAATATTCCTGTAATATCTCTGGGGGTCTAGAGTGGTTTAGAGATGGTGGTAATATTCCTGTAATATCTCTGGGGGCCTAGAGTGGTTGCGATATTGGTAGTAGTATTCCCGTAGTATCCCTGGGGGTCTACAGTGCTTTAAAGATTGGTGGTAGTATTCATGTAATATCCCTGGGGGGGAGGGAGAGACTGCTTCCTTCTCCCCTGTGCTTCTGAGGGAACCTAAGCGCGCTCACAGCAGCGTGCTTATGTTCTGTGATACTAGACTGCGCAGCAGCGCAGCCCAGTATCGAAAAAATGGAAATCCTGGCATCGTATCGATACCGGGACAATAGTATCGATTGGGTATCGAAATTTCAATAACCGCAACAACCCTAGTGTGAACACTGTCTGATAGGTGCTAAGGTCCGACTCACAGCCAAGCCTCCACAAACCTCCAAAGTGAGATCACAAATACAATGGGATGAGGCTGTGAGCCCCACCTATAACAGGCCAGTGTGACACAGGCTACCAGGTGCACCAGAACCGGTTATAAATACCCTACAGTATTTGGGGTTTTGAGCATTTCCTCCCATTTAGGACACTTTATTCAGTGATTTGTCTCTGTATGTATTGAATGTGCCACTTTTTATCTTTAGTAACATTCTGACGCACCTGGTAGCCTGTGTCACATGGCCTGTTATAGGTGGGGTTCACAGCCTCCTCCCTCCTCCCGTTGTATTTGTGAACTCACTTTGGAGGTTTGTGGAGGCTTGGCTGTGAGTCGGACCTCAGCACCTATCAGTGTTCACACACTATAGGTAGGTTTAGCGTTAGGTCCCGCGCTAACTGAGATACCTTGACGGAGTGCACGGGCTCCGATATGTTCTTGATCGGATTATATTGGCCAAATTCTCATTTTAACATTTAGCGTAAGGGTTTAGCCTTGTATTTTCATTTGCATATATTGTAGTGCACCTTTGCAGTGATTTATTCACATAGTCTAATCCACACATTATTTCATTTTGTGTAGGATTTTTTTGTTGCACATGTGGTCCTCTGCCAGCACCCTCCATTGTATGCATTATTTGCTAGGGATTGCCATTTGAAGCGGATCACATGTGGAGGGTTTGCTCCCCCGGTTATAAATATGCTACAGTATTTGGGGTTTTGAGTATTTCCTCCCATTTAGGCCACTTTATTCAGTGATTTACCCACAGGTATTTTACAGAAATACTATAACCATCCCCTAAACCACCCTAGACCCTCAGGGATATTACAGGAATACTATAACTGTCTCCTAAACCACTCTAGACCCCCAGGTATTTTACAGGCAAACCATAACTATCCGCTAAACCACTCTAGACCCCCAGGGATATTACAGAACTACTATAACAATCCGCTAAACCACTCTAGACCCCCAG
This sequence comes from Bufo gargarizans, assembly GCF_014858855.1. Taxonomy (NCBI): domain Eukaryota; kingdom Metazoa; phylum Chordata; class Amphibia; order Anura; family Bufonidae; genus Bufo; species Bufo gargarizans. Next base: position 729,875,863 of record NC_058080.1, read on the forward strand.
GGATATTCCAGGAATACTATAACTATCCTCTAAACCACTCTAGACCCCCAGGTATTTTACAGGCCTACTATAACTATCCCATAAACCACTCTAGATCCCAAGGGATATTCCAGGAATACTATAACTATCTCCTAAACAACTTTAGACCTCCAGGGATATTACAGGAATACTATAACTATCCTCTAAACCACTCTATACTCCAAGAGATATTCCAGGAATACTATAACTATCTCCTAAACAACTTTAGACCTCCAGGGATATTACAGGAATACTATAACTATCCTCTAAACCACTCTAGACCCCCAGGGAGATTACAGAAATACTATAACTATCCCCTAAACCACTCTAGACCCCCAGGTATGTTACAGGCATACTATAACTATCCTCTAAACCACTCTAGTCCCCCAGGGATATTCCAGGAATTCTACTACTAACCCCAAACCACTGTAGATGCCTATAGATATTACAGGAGTTATACCACTCTAAACGACTCTAGACCCCCTGAAATAGTACAGTAATGCTATCAGTAACCCCTATAGCACTATTGACCTGCCAGGGATTTTACATGAATTCTACCACTAACCCCTAAACCACTTTAGACTCCACATGATATCAAAGAAATGCCACCATTAACCACGACACCACTCTGGGCTCTCAGGAATATTACTGTAATACTCTAAAACCTCATGGATATCACAGCTATAAAATCACTGCCCCTAAACTACTTTAGTCCCCAAGGAATATTACAAAAATGCTATCACTAACACCACTCCAGACTCCCAGGTAAGCCAGTAACCCATAGATCGGGGATCAGCAACCTTTGGAACTCCAGCTGCTGTGAAACTACAACTCCTAGCATGCACATTGTTCTCAGCTGTTTCTGTAACTCCCATAGAAGTGAAAGGAGGATTCTGGGAGTTGTAGTTTCAGAACAGCTGGAGTGCTGGAGGTTACTTATTTCTGCAATAGATTTTAAACCCCAATGTATATTACAGGAATAGTAATGCCAACCCTTAAAAGACTCTTGATCCTCAAGATATTAAAGTAATACTGCCAATATTCCCTATACCATTTAAACACCAAGGTATATTACAAGAATACTACTGCAGCACGCCAGACCTGCAGGGTATTAGCGACAGTGAGGTCACGGTATGGGCAATCGAGGGTTACTCACTTTTCTGAGGAGAACCCTGGGCAGACATGCAACAGTGAAAGAGAGGTAGACACTAGTTCCTCTGGGGCACACTCTGTAGATAGGGACCAGGCCTGATGGTATGTGAGGTGCCTTGGATGTTGTAGGTGTTTTGAGTGCCTTAGGTAAGGTCCCTTTAAGGATCGTGACGCCAGTGCCTGTGACGGTGGCACACCGGTTTGCAGGAGGATTAAATGAGTACACGGTTGGTAAACCAAACGTTGCTTTACTTGGTGAAACAGTCCAACTTTGTACATGTAGTTAAAGTAGATGATAATGCAGTCCTTTACAGTACAAAATGCACAGCAGGTTTATGTCACAGCAGGTTTCAATCTTGCAAGATACTTGGAGGGTATACAGTTAATGCTTTGCAGGGCAATGCTGCTCTATCCCCACAGCTATTCTAGCTGGCTGGATCCCAAGGCCCGGATGCCTAATTGCTGGCTTAAATCCTTGGTGTATAAATTCCTTCCTCCAGTATTGGCACTTGCTTAAGGTTACAATACCTTCTTTTCCTAGCTGTCTTGTCTGCTGGATTGGAAAGGTGACTGCAGGTTTCTCCCAGGAGGTGCTGTCCTACTACTGGGGTATCTCAACTGAGCTATCCTTAGCCTCAGGAGCTTCAGGTTGACTAGGTGACTCCTCTAGTCCCCTGGAATACACTGCCTCTCCCCTGTCTGGGCCGTCCTATATATAACTAGGGCTCTCTAGCTCCCTCTAATGCCTGGGAGGCTAAACTGCACCCTGACAGGCCTGACACCCAGTTAACACAGGAAATGCATACACATAACAGTAAGGCAGTAAACGCATTAACCCCGGTAGTCCGGACTTTCTGGCAGTTATGCAGCAGGCACATCTCATGAAACAGCTGCGACTCAAACGCAGACCCTTGGTCGGTGAGGATCCTTTCTGGGCAGCCGTAGGGCAGCAGGAAATGCTTCCAGAACGCCTCCGCTGTGGTCTTGGCTGTCAGGTCTTTCACAGGCACTGCTACGACAAACTTGGTGAAGTGATCAATAATAGTCATGGCATAAGTATACCCTGAGCGACTCGGCTCCAACTTCACATGGTCAATAGCAACAAGTTCTAAAGGAGTTTTACTTACAATAGAATGGAGAGGCGCCCTCTGGTCATGGCGTTCAGTTCGCCCCACAGCACAGGCAGTGCATTCTCGGCACCATTTCTCAATATCTTCCCTCATCCCAATCCAATAGAATCTTCTGCGAATGGTGGCCTCAGTCTTCTGCACACCGAAGTGTCCGGACTGGTTGTGATACATATCCAGCACCAGGCTGGCATCCCGACGTGGTAGAAGAATTTGATACACTCTATCACAGGACACTGGATCCAGACTCCTTCTGAGCAACAGGCCTCTTTGAACGAATAGTTGGTGGCGATGTCTCCACAGTCTCGCTAGTTCTAGGTCTGCACTCTTCCTGCGGATTCTCTCAGGGATTTTCCCACTGGTAAGGAAGTCAAGCAGTTCACCGAGGACTCTACTTTCGGACTGGAGCTTAATCCATCTTTCTTGCTCGCCTCTGGACTCAGGACCATCTGATGAGGGAGGATCAGCAGCAGGGAGATCTTCAGCACGGATATTATCCTGCTGGGCAAATTTATTGTAGAACGCTGGCATTTCCACTTCTTCCCAGGCATCTTTTAGTTCATCTGGGGCCTCTGTAGTGGGAAGCCGCGACAGAGCATCAGCGTTATCATTGGAGCGGCCTGCCCGGTATTTCACAGTAAAGTCATAGTTGGCAAGGCGGGAGGCCCACCTCTGCTCCAGAGCCCCTAATTTGGCTGTATTCAGATGCGCCAGGGGATTATTGTCCGTGAAGGCAACAAATGGTGTGGCAGCAAGATAGTCTTTAAACTTTTCGGTCACAGCCCACACTAAGGCAAGAAACTCCAGCTTGAAAGAACTGTAATTCTGGTCGTTCTTTTCAGCTCCCTTCAGGGATCTGCTGGCGTAGGCAATTACCCTTTCTTTGTTATCTTGCACTTGAGCCAACACGGCCCCAGGCCTCTTTTACTGGCATACTGGCCGGTGTAGAGGTGGAATGACTTCTGATAATCTGGGTAACCCAGAACAGGGGGTTCAGTCAACTTCTTCTTTAGGAGTTGAAAGGCAATTTCCCGTTCTTCGTTCCATTCAACAGGAATAGGAGTTTTTGGGCTCCTCTTTGGATGCCCCCTCAGGAGTTCCTGGATGGGATCCGCAATTTGTGCGAAATGCGGGAGGAAACACCTGTAATACCCTGCAAAACGGAGAAAGCTTCTCACCTCTTTCACGGTCGTAGGAGTAGGCCAGTTGCGGACAGCAGCAAGTTTATCAGGTTTAGGCTGTACTCCTTCGCCACTGACAACGTGCCCGAGGTATTTGACCGCTGGTTTCAGCAGGTGGCACTTGGATGGCTTGATTTTGAGGCCATATTTAGTAAGAACTTGAAACACCTCACCCAGGTGCTTTAAATGGTCCTCATACGTCTTGGAGTATATAATGACGTCATCCAGGTATAGTAGTACAGTCTCAAAATTCCTATGGCCTAAACAACGTTCCATCAGCCTCTGGAACGTTCCTGGAGCGTCACACAGTCCAAACGGCATATAATTGAATTCAAACAGGCCCATAGGTGTAGTGAAAGCAGTCTTTTCTCGATCTTCTGGGGCCATGGGTACTTGCCAGTACCCACTGGTTAAGTCCAAGGTGGAGAAATAGGCTGATGACCCCAGGGCAGTCAAGGACTCTTCAATGCGTGGCAATGGATATGCATCTTTGTGGGTGATTTGATTAATTTTTCTGTAATCCACGCAGAACCTTATGCTGCCATCTTTTTTTCAGACAAGAACTAGGGGCGCATATTATATTAGAGTCTTTCATCTCTTGTATCAGCTCTTTCACAGACTGATAGGTAGTAGGTGGTATGGGTCGGTGTCTCTCCTTAATAGGAGGATGAGAGCCAGTGGGTATGGTGTGTGTGATTACACTGACCTCTCCATAGTCCGTGGAGTGCTTGCTGAAAGCCTGGTGGTGCTCCTTCACCAGATTCAGGACTCCCTCTATTTGCTCCTTCGGGGTGGATTCGTTCCCAACATGTAGTTCTTCCCACCAGGATGTAGTAGGGAGGCTGCTGCTCTGTGTGGTCTGGAACGCCTCCGTGGCAGGCAGACGGATCACATCCTGGAAAGACACTTGGAAAAGCTGAGCAACGGGGCAATGCTTAAGGAGAGTAACGGGGTGATCACCAAAGTTAATTAAACGAACAGGCACTTTACCTTGAGACACGGTCACCAGGCTCTTGGCTGTCCGTATGAAGGAATGATTCTCAATGGGAATAGGTTCCACTAGGGCTTGATAGTCCTGGCCCTGGATCCCTAACACAGCACGGCACCACATGATGATCTCGGAATTTGGAGGCAGAATTACCGGCTGGTTATCCCGGATCCGGACAGTACAAATTTCTCCCTTTTTGTTGGCGAACCTTTGTTGAGCACACAGCACACTAATAGTCTTTTGAATAACTCTTCTGGAAGCAGGTGAGGCTGAAGATATAGTTTGATTCAGGACGTCAAGCACTTCGGAGTAACAATTTTTAAGAACATTAGTCCCTAATATCACAGGGTGTCCTCCTTTATCTCCTGCTTGTACCACAATCACGCCTTGCTGTGGCAGGGTGGCTTCTCCCACCTGAAGGGTAGGTTCCCAATACCCATGGACTTTCACTGGCTTACCGTTGCTGGCCATGATATCTAGCCAGGACTCTGGTGGCTGGGTGAGGAGACTTGGATGGCAGAACTTGTCAAAGGCAGGGCGTTGAATGGTGGTGACATGTGACCCAGTATCCAGCAAGGCTTCAAAGGGTATCCCGTTGATACATATTTTAATTTTTGGACGGGATCCTACATATTTAGGCATCCAGCTTGGATCCTTTGGACCTACTGTTCTACCTCCCGAGGGGCGGTCCTCTGCCTCAGGGGTTGCCCGTTGTAACTGCCAGCACATTGATTCAGTATGTCCATATTTCTTACAATGGTGGCAGACAGGCTGCTTTCTACTTCTGGGCCGGTAACTCGTCGCCCATCAGGTTCTTTTGGATATACATCCCTATATGCAGGTGGGAGCCTTGGAGGAAAAGGGCCTTCATCTTCCAGTAACAGTGGTCTCTCCCACTCCTCTATTTTCTTACACACCTTCTCTAAGCTTAGAGTAAGATGGTTCACTTGCTCCATTAATGCTGCCACTACATCTGTGACTGGAGCCTGGGTGGCCTGGCTGACTCCTGCAGACCCCACATTAACAGTCTTTGGCTGACAAGCCTGAGGTTCAGGGAAGACTGCTGGCCCTGGAGCAGGGTTCTGGCCTAGTATGCTGATGGCCAATTCCTTAAAATCCAAAAATGTACAGTGGGGGTGTTGAGCTGACAACATCCGTAGCTGGCCCTTTAAATGCTCAGTACTTATGCCCGCAATGAACTGCTCTCTAAGAGTCCGGTCCTGGTCCTCAGCTTCTTTGGGATCCACTTGGACTACAGCTCTCAGTGTCTCTTGTAAGGACAGGGCAAAATCGCGGAGCGACTCTCCAGGCTGCTGCTTTCTGCTGAAGAAACGCATTTTAACTTCTGACACCAGTCTGGCCTCAAATCTGGTGCCCAAGCGATCAAAAATCTGTTCCAGGCTACTCTTCTCAGAGCGGGGCCATGACATGACTTCCCTGCGGGCGGCCCCTTCTAACCGAGCTAGGAGGATCTCCATTTGTTGTTCGGCAGTTATGGGATAAAGCCGGAACAAGGCCAGTATCTGCTCCCTAAAGTCCTTTAACTTGTGGGCTTCCCCTGAATAACGTGGGAACCAGGGGGCCCCAAAATAATACGGCATGGTTAACGGCATCAGGCTTGGCGGTGCCGCGGCGGCAGGGGCCCTAGAGTAGGCTGTGGGTACTTCAGAAGGCACGACTGGGGCCGCCTGCCCGATTTCCTCAGGTGCGGACATGGCGTTAATATGCGGGTATGGCCCTTTAAATGTAGCGGAGCGGACCGGAGCAGCAATGATAATAAGTTTTTCCAAATAAAGTCTTTGGTCACTAAAGGGATCCTCTCCGGTGCCCTGGCAGGGGTCGGGAAGGTTCCGGTAAGGTAATCGGAAGGGCCGGCAAAAGTTTAAAGTCCGTACTTACTCCGGTGATGCTCGCTCCAGATCTCGCGAGATGCGTGGCTACGGGCGCCGAGCGTCCTGCGTACAGTGTCAGCAGGTGGGCGCGGTCTCTCGTAGCTCCGGGACTCAGGTAGGCGGCACCTTTTTTTCCAGACAGGGCGGCGTTCTTCCTCCTTGTTTTTTTTCGTGCCAAAGTCCTCTTTTTCGCGCCAAACGGTTCCACAAGGCGCACTTGTAATCCAATTCAGGTTAAGTGGGCAAAATCGCTGTCGATTCACTGACAGCAAGCAGTGGCTTAAATAAGCAGCAAACAGTCCAGACAATAGAATCTTCACACAGCAAATTATTACAGTTCACTTTGGCCCAGCAATTTTCAATAAAGCAATTAGGGCTTGGTCACTTTAAGGCAAATAATGGCACACAGTTTTTATATCCGCAATGGCGCAGGAATGATCGTATCCTGTTCGTGACGCCAATTTATGCAGCACGCCAGACCTGCAGGGTATTAGCGACAGTGAGGTCACGCAATCGAGGGTTACTCACTTTTCTGAGGAGAACCCTGGGCAGGCATGCCATATCTAAACCACTCTAGACCCCCAGGGATATTACATGAATACTACCACCAATCTTTAAGCCACTCTAGACCCCCAGGGATACTACGGAATACTACCACCAATATTAAAACCACTGTAGGCCCCCAGAGATATTACAGAAATATTACCACCATCTCTAAACCACTCTAGACCCCCAGGGCACCTGAGGGGTTAACTGCCGCTGATCTGCTGCCAGTACCCGCCTCCTGTATTAAAGGTTAATTATCATTGGTGGCGCAGTGCGCCCGCCCCCCTCAAACCCCCGCAGTATTAAAATCATTGGTGGCAGTGGCCACAGGGTCCCCTCATCTTCTCATTGGTGGCAGTGGCCACAGGATCCCCTCCCCTTCTCATTGGTGGCAGTGGCAGCTTCTGATCGGAGCCCCAGCAGTTTAATCCTGGGACTCCAATCGGTTACCATGGCAGCCAGGACGCTACTGAAGCATAGCCAGCTCCCTGCTGCTGTGTGCACTATGCTTATAGCAGCAGGGAGCGTTTGAAGTCCTATTCACCCTAATAGAGATCTATTAGGGTAAATAGGACAAGGGGAAAATAGTTATTAAATTAACTGTCCAAAAATAAAACAAAGGAAAAAAATAAAAACACACCAAGTATAAATCACCTCCTTTCCCAATTTTACATATAAAATATATAAACAATAAATAAATAAACATATCACATATCGCCACGTCCGAAAAGTCCAAACTATCAAAATATTTTAAAAAATCTATGCAGTGAACGCCAGAACAGAAAAATAAATAAATAAAAACCGCGCGATGACTTCCGGTTCCGGCGCTGAGATGGCAGGCGAGGAGTGAGTGAGCTCCGTCCATCCCTCACCTATAGCAAGCTCCGGGCGCTTTATATCGGCAGGGGGAGAGTTGGGCTTGCTCCCCTGGCTTCCCTATCTTGCCCTGCAAGGGATCCATGGATAGATACCTGCTCCGGAGTGGTAAAAAGCAAGTTCGGAGCGGCGTCGCACAGGCCGGCAGTGAGGCTACAGACAAGATGGCAGATCAAATTCCCGCGTCTCCGTCGAGCGCGGTTGAAAGTGTCATAGACGCCTTACCTGACTCGCCACTCCATGATGTATCGGAAGAGGCCAGAATAAATTACAAAGCACTGGCAATAGAAGTGGCCAGACACCTGGCACCAGACATTAAGGAGACGCTCTCTAAAACGTTGGCGGCGTCCCTACATCAGCTACATGAGACCGTGGGGCAGCACGAGGTGTGCCTAGTGGATTTAAGACAACGATGCGCTGCATTGGAAGAGGAGAACTCTAAGTCCAACCTGGCTATACAGGAGATACAGAACCATAACATCATTCTGAGAGATCGCCTGGAGGATTTAGAGAATCGTTCCCGGCGGAACAATCTGAGGCTCCTAGGCTTACCGGAAGGGGTGAAGGCACAGGCCCTCAAAGAAATATGCGAACTTGACCTACCAAAGGCCCTGGGGCTGGATGGGAAGCACAAAGTTGAGCGTGCACACCGGATCGGAACGCTACCGGATCAAAGTAATTCACCAAGCCGGAACAGCAATAATCCTACGCAGAGACCCCGTCCTGTGATCATGAGGTACCTGGATTACTGCGATAAAGAGGCGATTCTTAGAGCGTATAGAGCCAGGAGAGGCCCCTTGAGGATTAAGGGGCAGGTAATACTGTTGTTTGCGGACTATTCTGCTCAAGTAGCGAAGTTACGGAGGGAATTTAGCGGCCTTTGCTCTGCTCTGTATCGCTGTCAGATCAAATTCCAGTTGCAATATCCGGCTACGTTGAGAGTGGCCATGCCAGATGGGACCTCTGCCGTATTCAGTGACCCCTGTGTGGCGATGGAATCCTTGCAAGAATTACTTACCGCTGAAGATGCACGGGACTTAGCTGACCGGGGAAGGGGTAACTATAAGAGATGGGAGCGATCGAGGAGTCCGGAGGAGAGGCGTCTTCCTCAGAGAGATCGTGGTCGTAGAGGCGGAGAACAGCCACCTGGAAGAGGTCGAACACTACGAGCCAGTTAAGGACTAATGATAAGATTGAAGTAGTCGTCTACAACATGGTGTGGGCATAAGGGCTAGTGGGGTAATGTTGTTAAATTATTTCCATTAGAACTAGGCCACTGTTTCTTTATGTGAATGTGAGGGTCACTAAGGTCACATGGTAGACGCTGTATTATATATACTCCAGATATATGCAGAGTTGGTGGGGGGTGGGCATGCCTTGCAACTCAGAAAAAAGGAAGTTTAAAAGGAAAAATAAATAAAAGGTGATTGGGGTGCGAGGAGGAGCTGGTTAACCGTAGTTGTAGACGGGCATAGTTTGCGGTTCATTTTGAAGAGGGGGAGGGGTTCTTACTTTATCTGCTGGTGATCTGCTGTCCTAATTCCCAGGGAGATATAGTACTATAATAGGAGTTACAGATCTCATACCGGAGTGTCACTTAGGAGGCTAGGAATATGAGGATCATTTCCTGGAACGTTAAGGGCTTAAGATCACCCCAAAAGAGATGGATGGTGCTGCGTCACCTGAAAAAGGCCAACCCAGATATAGTACTACTTCAGGAAACGCACCTTGCGGCAAAAGATTTTACAAGGATGAACAAACTGTGGGCTGGGAGAGTATATGGCTCGGCCTCGGTTGATAGGAAAGCTGGAGTATTAATCCTAATTAATAGAAATTTGAACTGCCAGGTTCTAGGATCCTTCTCTGATGAAGGGGGCCGTATTATCCAAATACAGGTTGAGGTTCAGGGAACGCAATATAGTATCTATAATGTATATGGCCCCAACAAAAACAATGGGAAGTTTTTTAAAGAACTAGAAACCAATTTATTGGCTGATCCCTGCGAGAACAAAATAGTGGGGGGGGATTTCAATACAGTGGCGAGGGAGACGGAGGATAGGCAGCGTAGCGTCCCTTTGAAGGCAGGAATCAGCAACCATGATAGAGCACTGGGTAGACTGATGGAGGGGGCGGTTTTGGTTGATCCATGGCGCCAATTGCACCCGGATGAAAGATCTTATTCCTTTTATTCTCATTCGCAAGATTCGTGGTCGCGTATCGACTATGTACTGACCAGCCCTAACTTGGCGAGAAAGGTGGAAAAGGCTGCAATTGGCGACCTGGTGATATCAGATCACTCCCCAATTTGGATACAAGTGAGAGATACTTACCCCAAAGGCTCTGACTACTTATGGAGATTTCCTACTAACCTGATAACGAACGAGGATTTTACTAATAAACTGGTGGCATGGTGGGAGGAGTACATAGGTGACAACCAGGTTCATATAGATTCGCCTGAGTTATTGTGGAATGCCTCTAAAGCTGTTATGCGAGGGAAAATCATGAGTCATGTTTTTAGACTCCGGAAACAGTCTCAGGCTAAATTTGAGCAAACAAGTCTATTGGTGAGAGAATCCTACCAGGAATATAGGAGGGACTCCACAGTCATTAACAAACAAAAGTGGATAGATGCCAGGGGAGCATTTGAAGCTAATGAGAAAAATAGGGAGATACTAAATAATACTAGGCTGACGGCAACGCTGCACAAATATGGGAACAAATCTGGGCGTCTTATGGCTAACCTTGCTAAAGGTAGGAGGGCCCCTCAATTCATAACTGGTCTTAAGGGGCAAGAGGGACAAGTGGTTACTGACCCTTCTAGGATTAATTCAATGCTAGGTGAATATTACGGAGAATTATACCAGGATGCCACTAAACCTGATCTTAAAGGTTCTCTTTTGGAAAAAGTCAAGCTACCATGTCTTAACACAGAGCAGTTACAACTTCTTAATAGAGAGATAGGACTTGAGGAACTTCAATCTGTCATCAAGAAATTAGGCAATGCTAAAGCGCCAGGCCCAGACGGGTATCCTGGGGAATACTATAAAGTGTTATTAGGTCAGGTATCACCGATCTTATTACAATGGTATAATTTAGTATTACAGGGAAAAGCATCCCCAGATCAGGAAAATACCTCGTATATCAAGTTGCTTCCCAAGCCGGGTAAAGATCCTTTATTACCGGGGTCATACAGACCGATCTCGTTAATTAACGTGGATACCAAAATCCTATCAAAAATTGTAGCGGATCGACTGGCGGTCATATTGCCATCGCTCATTAATAAAGAACAGGTGGGATTTGTGCAGGGTCGCTCAGCGGTAACAAACCTTCGCACGGTATTAACGGTCCTTGACAGAGTTCGCCACCAACCGCGGCCCGGGGAAGCTCCAGCCATGCTCACCTTAGATGCTGAAAAGGCTTTTGACAATGTGAGGTGGGCATGGCTGGAGGCAGTGCTGGATAGGATGGGGTTCTCGGGGGCGTTCAGGGTTTTTCTTACACAACTGTATAGCTTACCGAGGGCACGGATATCTACTCCAGGTTTCCTGTCCAAGCCCTTCTATCTCCAAAAAGGGACACGCCAGGGGTGCCCATTATCACCCCTTTTGTTCAACCTTTCCATTGAACCACTAGCTAGGTTCCTAAGTCAGTCGGATTTATATGAAGGAATACAGATTGGAAACCGGCCTCTGAAGGTCGCACTATTCGCGGACGACATAATGTTATTCATAGACAATCCTAGAAAACACATAGTTAACATCTTCCAGGCTCTGAACCATTTTGGCTCCTATTCGGGGTATAGATTGAATGCGTCCAAGTGCGAGATGTTGGCCTTATCTCGGAGTGATGCGAAAGGATATCAGGTACCGATGCACCTGAATGTAACAAAGGCGCAAGGTAGTATTAAGTACCTGGGCATTCGTGTTGGCAAGGAGCCGCATTCGATGTATAGCTTGAATTTTCCCCCTCTTATAACCAGGATAGTGCAAGAGTTGGATAGATGGCAGGGTCTGCCACTAAACTTGGTAGGTAGGAGCCATCTCATTAAAATGATGAGCATGTCCAAGCTTTTATACCCACTTCAAACTATCCCGCTTCTTATTCGTCACGCAGATATCCGATTGCTGGAAAGCAGATTCATCCGCTTTTTATGGCAGGGAAAAAGGCCTAGAATCTCACTGGATAAGCTAAAATTAAGGAAGGAGGAGGGAGGGTTGAACTTTCCTGACATCAGGGGCTATAACTTAACATGTTTAAGTAGACACATCTTAGATTGGGTAAATGAGACGAGTTATTATTCCAACTTGGCTTTGGAGCGGGACTTGGTGCGGCCCTGGAATCTGGTTGCTTTATTGCATGCTAAAAGGCCCAACTTACCAGGCCACATAAAACCTTCCCTTATAGTAAGGGACACGACGATAGCATGGAAAGCTCTTAGAACCCATTTTAATCTCCCATACCAGATATCTAAACACTTACCTTTACGGGGGAATCCGTCGTTTCGCTCTGGCAGTGAAAGTGCACTTTTCAAAGAATGGACCCTTAAGGGGCTGAATAAAATAGGGGATCTGTTTCATGAGTCAGAGGAGAGATGGGCAACGCTACAGGAATTAGGGAATAAATTGGCATTAGGACGTTCCTCATTTCTGCAGTACTCTCAAATCAAGAGTTTTTGCAGGACTCTATCTAAGGACTTGTCAAGGGAATGGAGTCCCAATAATTTCGATGCATTTATTAGTGTCAAACTGAAAAGGTCACTGTCGATGCTGCATCATGTGCTGAGAGATAGATGGAGAACCAAGGATCCCAAGGGAATTTTCAAGAAATGGGCCAAAGAGTTAGAGGTGGCGGAGATCCATGAAACAGTTTGGTCAGGGATATCAGCAATGCGCAAGGCCATAATAAACGAAACATGGAGGGAAACACACGTAAAAATCCTACATCATGCTATTTACGGATTTGATATCCCAAGTTCCCCGTCTAGTCCGGGGAGGATTACAGCTTGCCCTAAATGCGGCACCCCCAAGACAAATTTATTTCATGGTTTGTGGAAATGCCCAAAGTTGAGTAGGTACTGGGAAGCAATAGGCCAGATGTTGGGGAAAATTAGCAAAGTATGTGCTGTTGTCTCGCCATCAGCAGCAATACTACATTGTGAAGCTAAGTCTCCTGAAGGTGCTCAAACCTTAGGGGAAAGGAAGGCGATCTTTCTAACATACCATTAGTGGGCCACAAGCTATTCATGGTCGCTAAAAGGTGCTTGCTCCAGTTTTGGCTGTCAACTGAGGTCCCCGCTATTACAATGGTGGAGGACCAAATGAGGAATTTATTTCATTTGGAGTGGCTGGAGGCGTTGAACTGTAAAGAGGTGCTTGGACAGCGCTGGTTTCGGACATGGAAACTGTACATTCTGTCATATGTCCCAAATACAGAGTTCATGAAAACTATGAGCCCATTCAAACTGACGGCGTGGTATTTGAAAGAAGAATTAAGGGGAGGTCTAGGCCCATTGCATGTGACCGGATGAGTTTCTACTATCAGAGCTTGCTAGGGTTCTATTAAGGACAACAGATCTTCAGCAGATGGGGGGGGGGGGGGGGGGGGGGGGGGGGGAGATCAGGGGTTGTACCAGCGTTTTGATGGAGGGGGGGGGGGGGAGAAAATTGAAAATGAGATTCCAAATGTACTGTTTTATTTGCTTTTTACAACATTTAAATTGATGTAATGCAATGATGTGAGAAGGATACTATTATGCCTTCAAATTGCTTGATATTTGTACCTTGCTTGTCTTTATATGGAATCTCTTGAACTTAATAAAAAGATATTATAAAAAAAAAAACGCGCGATTCACAATTTTTTAAAATGCGGAATACACGTGGCTTTTTTGGCATTTCATTTTTTTGGTGTGGTATCGAATGGTATCCAGTATAACAATACTTTTTTATGATATCGAAATCGAATCAAAAATTTGGTATCGCAACAACTCTAGTTCACACACTATAGGTAGGTTTAGCGTTAGGTCCTGTGCTAACTGAGATATGCGCGGGCTCCGATATGTTCTTGGACGGAATATATTGGCTAAATTCTCATTTTAACATCTAGCGTGAGGGTTTAGCCTTGTATTTTCATTTGCATATATTGTAGTGCACCTTTGCAGTGTTTTAAAATACCTGGGGGTCTAGAGGGGTTTAGGGGATAGTTATAGCATTTCTGTAAACTACCTGGGGGTCTAGAGTGGTTTAGGGGATAGTTATAGCATTTCTGTAAAATACCTGGGGGTCTAGAGTGGTTTAGGGGGATAGTTATAGCATTTATGTAAAATACCTGGGGGTCTAGAGGAGTTTAGGGGATAGTTATAGCATTTCTGTAAAATACCTGTGGTTGTAGAGGGGTTTAGGGGATAGTTATAGCATTTCTGTAAAATACCTGTGGTTCTAGAGGGGTTTAGGGGATAGTTATAGCATTTCTGTAAAATACCTGGGGTTCTAGAGGGGTTTAGGGGATAGTTATAGCATTTCTGTAAAATACCTGGGGGTCTAGAGGGGTTTAGGGGATAGTTATAGCATTTCTGCAAAATACCTGTGGTTGTAGAGGGGTTTAGGGGATAGTTATAGCATTTCTGTAAAATACCTGGGGGTCTAGAGGAGTTTAGGGGATAGTTATAGCATTTCTGAAAAATACCTGGGGTTCTAGAGGGGTTTAGGGGATAGTTATAGCATTTCTGTAAAATACCTGGGGGTCTAGAGGGGTTTAGGGGATAGTTATAGCATTTCTGCAAAATACCTGGGGGTCTAGAGGGGTTTAGGGGATAATTATAGCATTTCTGTAAAATACCTGGGGTTCTAGAGGGGTTTAGGGGATAGTTATAGCATTTCTGTAAAATACCTGGGGGTCTAGAGGAGTTTAGGGGATAATTATAGTATTTCTGTAAAATACATGGGGGTCTAGAGTGGTTTGGATAGTTATAGCATTTCTGTAAAATATCTGTGGGTCAAGAGGAGTATAGGGGATAGTTATAGTATTTCTGTAAAATACCTGGGGGTCTAGAGTGGTGTAGGGGTTAGCCACGATATGTATGTGATAGCAGAAAAAAAATAAAGTCAGAAGCAGAGTAATTATCTTCAATTATCTCCTAATAGGCAAATGCTTCAGTATGTCCCAATAGGTCAGTTCACACCTGCTATCCAGATATCCAAGAAAAAGCATGACGTCAGCATTCATAAATTCATTTAGGCAAACAATGTACACCCTCCTACTGCAGCCTTTCTCAAGTATTCCTGGAGCAGTCTGTGGACTTTAGGGTAGTTTCGTTGTTAGTGACTGTATTTATCCAATATGCCAGGAGATCTAGAGTCTTCTAGTAAGATGTGTATCTCTAGTGACCTACAGGAATTAATGGGGTAAGTAATCTAAAAAAAATAATATAATCTATCTATCTCAGATCTATTTATCTGGTGCTACTGTATGTCCCGCAGTCTTCCACCATGTGCTCCTCAGATAAATGTCACAAGAATTAGAAACCAGGTAATTATCCTCATCTGCCCCTTCTATCACTATGTGCTGTATCTATCTTTTTGTATAATGTAAACTCAAAATCCAGATACATCTCCAGACAGCGCTGCCTTTCACAAATCAATATAAAAATAAAAATGTGAACCATGTGAAATAGAAATTGCTGACAGACACACTATATGAGATCTGAACGTAAACTCGGCCTGACCGGCTCTACTATACATGGGGAATCAGTTAGCGCCTCAAGGCCAAGAACAAATTAAAGGTCACTGATATGTAAAAAGCAGAAGCAACTAGAAGTAGAATGAATAAAAAACTGAGAGGAAAACCAGATGTCCTTATTTCTATATCTATCTATCTGCAACGGACGGGGTACTTCCAAGGGTCTCTTTAAGGTGTTATAAGAGTTTTTGTTGTGACGCAAGTTGCATTTTAGCAACGAGGGACGGAGTCCCCCTAAGTAGATGGTGATAGTGGTACCCAGGTGTAGGAATGCCAGAGTGGTACAAGGGTTGCCTATAATGTCCCTTTAGGTGTTGCTGTGCACTTGTCACAGTGCTTCTACCTGGATATCCTGGAACCCCAGGCGTGGTCGTCCATAGCAGTGCAAATAGGGTGAATGGTTGATGAAGGGGGTGATAAAAAGAATTGAGTCCAGACTTAGTACAACGTTGAACAGCAGCGTTACTTGAATAAACTTGTATCAGGCAACAATCTTCCAACTTTATCTTGGTCACCAGCAAGCTTTGGCATAAATTCTGGCAGGCGAACACGTTCAGCTCTGCAACATCTGTCACTTTCTCTAGCTCTGCTGTGCTGATAGGATTAAATAGAAACGTTTCCTTTGCTGAACTTTACTTTCTGTAGGCTGGTCTGTCTTTACCTTTATCCAGGGAACTTTACTCCTGGATTGTAAGGCTTGCAGCTTAGGCCTCTATGCCCAGCAGGGCTGAAGGTGTGCTCTCCTGGCTTGCACACACCCGTCCCCTTGCAGGGGGTACTCTAAACTAACTCTAACTAGCTGAACTCCTCCCTCTAAAGAGAGGGCCAGCATGGATAGAAGGTTCCATTCCAGACAAAGTAGCTCTGCCATAACTGCCGCCATCTGCTGGTGAACCAGGTACATTACACTCAGTTACAAAATCAGAAATACAGATTCACATTATGCAGGACCTGGCAATAAATACACATGATGACAATATATTAACGATAGCAGATAGTAGAGGGGCACAAAAGGTGCCCCTCTAACCTGGGGCGTTACATATCTATCTATCTATCTATCTCAGATTTATCTATCCAAATTCAAATCAGCTTTATTGGTGGGACTAAATAAATATTAGCATTGCCAAACCAAATGGGAAATAAATGGTTAGGGATGGGGATAGGGACACATCCAGGGTGGGGGTATAGCAGTCCGTGACATATCAGGCTCCTCTCAGTCTATGGCAGGCAGTAATATATTGTGCTGCCGTGGCCGCTGTGTTCTCCTCTTCCCCAGCAGTATGGAGAGTCTCTCTTTCTCCTCCATGAAGGTGAAGTCTGGGCAGAGATCAGACAGTCTTCTTTTTTTTTTTTTAAACATGAAAGTTTTTATTGATAATTTTTCAAATAATTATGAAATAATGATAATTGTACAAATCAAGCAATGAATACAAATATAGTCTTGTGGGAGTTTGTGGGGGGAGAGGAGTAGAGGAGGGGAGGGATGAAGAGGGAGGTAAGGGGAGGGGTGGGGGGGAATGAAGAGGTAGGAATACGGGTTTGGAAGGAGAGGGGATAGGAGAGGGAGGGGCATAGGATAGTAAAATGATACATAATCAACAAACCAGATTTACTGATGATGCCTATTGTAAAGGTACGATTTCTCATAGACAATCAGTAATTTATGATAACATTAGAGACAAGCTTAGGTTGAGTACATTAACGTAAAATAACAAAAAATAACGTAAGGTGGTACATTAATAAGGATATTCATAGGTATACATTATATCTCATTATGGATATTAATAACAGAAAACCAATGGGTAGCGATATATCAATCTGAGCTAGCTACATTTAATTAAATGGCTAGTGAGTCTACTGTAATGGAGTTATCGTGGAAACTACTTTTCAACCACACACCCCATTGACTGTAAAATTTCCCTTTTTTAAAGAGAGCAGAGGCAGCTACACCTTCATACCAACAGTTGTCATCGACTAATTTAACAATATCAAGGTTATTGGGAATCTGATTAGATTTCCAGTGGGTGGCGATAAGATAACGTGTTGCAATGCATATATGACCAAAAATGGTTCTGAATTCCAAAGGAATAGTCTCAATGCCAATAAAAAGAAGTGCCAATTGTGGTGAGAGTACAATTGGAAGATGACAGATTTTTGTGAATATACTGAATGATCTCTTCCAGAGGGATTTGACCGGGGGGCAATCCCACCAGCAATGCAAGAGGGATCCTTGTAGATTTCCACACTTCCAACATTCCGAGGATGTATCTGGAAAAATTCTATTTAGTTTCATCGGGTGATAGTACCATCTATATAGAATTTTCCTAGATGTCTCTAAGTGAGAAATACATCTAGATACATTAAAAATTGCATCAAGTGCAGATGACCACTGTTCAGAAGAAAATTCAATGGAAAGGTCATGAGACCATTTAGACTTAATCGTTTGTAGGGGGTCTTCTAAGGGAATACTGAGAGCTCTGTATGACTTGGAGATTCCTTTACTATTGATAGTATGATTCAAAAGCCATTTTGTGAAATGGACCGAGGATGGGTTTTTGTTACTTGGTCTAGGAGATTGTGTAAACATGGTGTTGGTAATAGCATGTCTGATTTGGAGATACTTATAGAAATCCTTCGCAGGGAGATCATAACTTTGTGATAGTTCTGAAAAGGGTTTAAGAATGTTGTTGGTTAGGAGGTCATTAATATGATGTAACCCATTTGTTTTCCACAATGAGATATCTAAATCTGGAATATAAGATTCCAAAATTGAGATGTTGTACTCTTGAATGGGTAATGTAAAAAGGTGTCGTTTGTTGCTGACAATATCCCACGTATTAAAGATAGCTTTTACGGTGGCCAAGGTGCTTTTGGGAGTGAATTTGAAAAGAGACATGGCTGTAAGAAACTTGAGGGGAGGAATAGAGGTTTAAAATACCAGATAATAAGGGGCCATTAAATCCGAATTTCTTCAGGACAGAACTAAGAAATCTCCAGTGAACCCTGTCGAACGCCTTCTCCGCATCCAAGGAAAGGAGCATGGAAGGCGTTCGACGGGTGTGGGCTATTTCAATTAGGTCTAGAAAACGCCTTGTTCCATCCGATGTTTGTCGGTGTTTGACAAAGCCTACTTGATCAGGATCTATCAGGCTCGGTAAAATGTCTGCTATACGATTCGCTAGGATCTTGGAAAATAACTTTAGGTCAGAATTTAGAAGGGAGATAGGTCTAAAATTAGCTGGTGTGTTGGGTGCTTTTCCAGGTTTGGGTAAGGTAATTATTATTGCTTGGAGCATCTCTGTAGGAATGCCATTATCTAACATCATATGATGAAAACAGGACTGTAAATAGGGAGCTAATATTTGGGAAAAAGATTTATAATATTCGTTTATAAATCCGTCTGGACCCGGAGATTTATTTATTTTAAGAGTGGAGATTGTGTCCAGTATTTCCTGTAGAGAAATAGGTTTATTTAAAGAGGAAAGTTGAGCCGAGGATAATAGAGGGAGTGATATACTAGATAAAAAGGAGTTAATGTCTTCTGTGGTTGGTTGGTGGGAGTTAGGATCATTTTTTAAGTTGTAAAGAGAGTGATAATATTCGGCGAATTCTTCAGCAATTTTAAGAGGATTAATTATTTTGCTCTTATTGGGAGACCACAAAAAGGGAATTCGAGTGTTTGCTGCTTTATTTTTAAGTTTGTTGGCTAACATTTTAGACGCTCTATTTCCTTGTCTATAAAATTGTGCTTTGGATTGCCTGAGATGTCTCTCAAAGTTATTTTGCATCAAGAGATATATTTCATGTCTAGTGGTAATAATCTTTTGAGAAGTAGGGGAAGTTAGGGTTTTTTGGTTTACTACTTCTAAGGTTCTAAGTTTTTTGTGTAACTCTTCTAATTTAAGCAATCTTTTCTTTTTTTCCTCTGAGGAGTATTTAATAAAAAGCCCTCTTATTACCGCTTTGTGGGCACACCACAGCGTAGTTGGGTTGATCTCTGGGTTGGAGTTAAGTTGAAAATATTCTGTTAGTGCTTTTGAGATTAAATCCTTATAATGTTTGTTAGACAATAATAGGTTATTTAACCTCCATGGAGAGGAATGTTTGAGGTTGAAGTCCTCTTGTATGGATATTGTGATAGGGGCGTGGTCAGACCAAGTAATCAGGCCTATCTTGGAGTCTACTATTTTTTGGAGTAGCCATTTGTCAACCAAAAAGAAGTCTATCCGGGAATATGAGTTGTGTGGATTGGAGAAAAAAGAGTAGTCTGTTTCAGAAGCATGCAGTGACCTCCATGCGTCAAACAGCTCTTCTTTGTGGCACAAATCTTTAAGTTTGTAATTATCGCTTCTACTTACGGGAGAAGATTTGTCAATACGAGGGTCCATTACCAGGTTAAAATCTCCACAGATGATGATGGAGCCTTTCTTTTTGGTTGAGAGAGACTCCAAGATAGACCTAATAAAACTTAAAGTTCTAGAGTTAGGGGCATATAATGACACAATCGTATATGGCGAATTATTAATTAGACATGTAACCATAATAAATCTGCCCATAGGGTCTACATCCAAAGAAAGAGTTTGAAAGGCGATAGATTTCTTTACCGCGATTAAAACCCCTCTTTTTTTTGTTAACAGCATGTGAGAATAAGATAGTGGGAAAATCTTTATGACCAATTCTAGAGCTATCTGCTTCATTTAGATGTGTTTCTTGAACACAAAGTATATCACATCCTAATCTGTGGGCCTCTTTCCATAGAAAAGAGCGTTTGGCAGGGCTATTAAGGCCCTTAACATTCAAGGAGGCAATCTGTATGACCATCATTTTTTAGAGGAAAGAAGTGCACAGAGGAGATATAACATATAGTATACCTGTAATAATGAATAGTACCATAAATTGTTAATGTACCACGAACGGATAACTGTCAGTAGAACATTGAAGTACAGTAGAACTGAAAACATAAAAAACATAAAAGTGAGATGGTAAAGTCCGGTTCTATGTGAACCAATGCGACCCCAGG
The DNA here is from genome assembly GCF_014858855.1 of Bufo gargarizans. Classification (NCBI taxonomy): domain Eukaryota; kingdom Metazoa; phylum Chordata; class Amphibia; order Anura; family Bufonidae; genus Bufo; species Bufo gargarizans. Next base: position 729,896,397 of record NC_058080.1, read on the forward strand.
TCGCCATTATAACATGGGGGGTGGAGGTGAAAGTTAGAGAAATACTTTGCTTCTAACATTACCGCACCAGTCTGATACTGTTTAGGTCAGACTGAAAATAGAACAGCTATCTAAATACTAGCCAGTATTTAAGTTGTTGTTTGTCTGGGGGAGGTATTAGCTCTAGGAGAGCCTACTACTGTCCATTCCTGGGCAAGAGTGTGTTGTTTTTTCTTTGGAGGGCTTCTTGGTTCCTCTGGATCTTTGATAAGAGCATTCTTTGATAGAAAGTTCATTGCCTCCTTAGGCGAGATCAATACCATAGTGCGTCCATTGTAGTAAACTATAAGTTTAACTGGGAAGCCCCATTTGTAGAGAATCTTCTGCTCTCTTAGTGTTTGAGTAATTTTAATAAATTCCCTGCATCTGGCAAGAGTAGCAGGTGACAGATCTGTGAACAGAGAGATTTCTTGGAACCTTTCAGGGAGATCTGGCTTTTTGGCAGCAGCCTTCAGGATTGAATCTTTAATATGGTAGTAATGGATCCTTGCTATAGTGTCCCTTGGCAGAGAGGCTGGGATAGATTTGGGTTTGGGAAGTCTATGGACTCTATCTATCAGCAGATCAGTACTGGAGGCGTGAGGTAGCAGAGCCGAGAACATATCAATCAAATAGTCCTGCAATTGGTCATCCTGTACTGTTTCTGGGATGTTCCTGAAACGGATGTTGTTCCTTCTAGATCTATCTTCTATGTCTGCCAACTTTAGCTTAATAGCTGCTATGTCATCGTCGGCGGAATTGTGAGCATCTACAAGGCAATTGTGTGCATTTGTGAACTCCTCCATTTTCTCTTCAAGATGAGCTGTGCGGTCCCCTATGGCAGTGATATCTGCCTTTAGTGAAGAGAGAGCTGTCTTTAGATCATTATTAAATGAAGTTTTTAAATCAGACAGTAGCTCTTTCATGGCTTCAAATGTTATGGGATCCGCATTATGAGCTTTCCCTGCACCCATGAACTCTGGATGGTCAGGGGATAAAGAGGAAGGTTGCGACTTGCCTTGTGATCTGTGTGATGCAGAAGACGGTGAGCTGTTCGCTGGTGAGCTGTGAGCAGATCCGAAAGCAGGGACAGCTTCTTCACTCGTGGGAGATGTAGGTTCTCGCGCGCCGGCGCCATTTTGGAGTGATGCCGGGCTGAAGAAGCTTGTAAGTTTAGCTGGCGTTCCAGGTCTTCTTTTGCCCCTCGGCATCTTGAGCATGGCAGGATCAAGTCTTTAGGTGTTGGAGACGGATTTAGGCTAATAATCGCTTCTGAAAAAGGGTCCTTTGAGCCGCTTTAAGACTGGGAGAAGCAGAGCTACCGAGACATGCGTCTCCAGGCCACGCCCCAGACAGTCTTCTGAAGTACTGGAACCGTCCCTCTGCTGAGTATTTGGGGCCTCCTGTTCGCACTGCTGGCACAGTCTGCTCTCCCTGGGCATGTACCTCTGTCGGTGATGCCCGGAATGGATGAGCAGGCTGTGGGCGCTCAGTCTGTACTGGCTCAGGATCTGTCAGTCTCTGAGGTTGGGGAGTTTCTCCATACATGAGGCCAGTTTGTACTTCCTCTGAAGGCTCTGGTAGATTGTACTTCTGATGTCGTTCCTCCAGACGCTGATATACTCCTCTCTGCTCTTGTCCTCTGGATTTCTCTATTCTCCAGGCTGTACTGGTTGGTGGCTTGGTCAGGCTGGGTTATCTATCTATCTATCTCTCTCAAATCTATCTATCTGTCTATCTATCTCATATCTATCTATCTATCTATCTATCTCATATCTATCTCATATCTATCTATCTATCTATCTATCTATCTATCTCATATCTATCTATCTATCTATCTCTCTCTCTCTCTCTCTCTCTCAATTCTATCTATCTATCTCATAGTCTATCTCATATCTATCTATCTATCTGTCTATCTATCTCATATCTATCTATTTATCTATCTAACTAGCAAAGAATAGCTAGTTTGAACGGCACCGCTCATCAAAAGACAGCAGACGGGTGCCCGCAGATGTTGAAGGTATCCCAACACCAAAAATGCAGAAAAATAAAAAATATTCCACGGCACTCCAAACAAGTAAAATAATTGTGACTTTAATTCACCAACGCAACATTTCGGTCCACACACTGGAACCTTCCTCAAGCAGTGATATACAAAATGGATGTTACATCATATATATATAGGGTGATCAATCTCCAACATGATTAGTGTAATTAAGTACAAATATAAATAACAGATCATATAAATAAAATATTGTGTCCATAACTGTATTGCAATACATACATTGATTGTAACCAATCAATTTATATCAAAATTTGTGAATAAATAAATAAAAATACATATAAATATTTAATTCCTGCTCAGGTGAAGATATTGAATACATAATTAGTGTATAAGTGAAACATATTGTGATAATTAAAAACATATTGTTAATCCAGACCAGTAGTGATTACCTTAGAGCACATGAGGATCTTGGTGTGGGCTATGTGTAAGTGCGCCTGCGCGATGTGAATATCCAACTTCCGCATCGTTGGAACGCATAAACCATTTCCTCCATAGGACGTCATCAAATGGTCACCTCCCACTCAAAAAGATTGCGCATTTCATGTTCGGAGTCACATAAAAAGCATATGCCACATGACTATTCCCCACGCTCCTGGTAATCACCTGACTAGTAGCAAGCGTTGTAACCAGGTAACCAAGGCAGCGTCCAGTCACATGATCGGGACTACATTTTCACATACAGCAAAAATAGAATTCCCAACGAATTTCCATCTCAAGCGTGCCTTCTCATCTCATTGGACCATAATATTATTAAAAGCAATCTCTAATTAGTAAATTATATATATATATATATATATATGGTAATTATGTAGGCAGTGGGATACCACTTATGAATAGAAATAAGAGTATATATAGAATACTAGTTATTTACTACGTATGACTGTGGAATCACCAGTGTCCTATCGCATGGTGAATGAGTGAGGGCAACCGGTATAGTCAGATTTGGTTGCTCTACATCTAGGGTAGATGCAGAACTCACCTATACCCATCATTTCCATGTCACATATAGACAAATATATACCTCCATGGAGATCCAATGTGTCAACGGAGTTACAGATATAGGGTCCCACTGTCAATGAGATCAAAACATCCCTGGGGGTGGCCATGACTGTCACGTATCTAGGGCTAGACATAGGACCCACCAAATGTCACCGCACTCCAAATCTACATGGACCAATAACATGGAAGTAAAAATAACCCAAAAGGGGTCAAAAATGTGAATTCTTCACAATCCCACACAATTACTAAAGAAACACACAATAGTGCCTATAGCCGCTAAATATGGTCCCTATGGGAGAAGAGGCACAATAGAAATAAAAAGACGTATGGGACTCAATGCATCTCTTTAAATCAACAGTAGTTCAGTATTTGATGTATGTCCTCATGTGTATCAAGGGTCACCACTGGTCTTCAGTTTTCTTCTTATATTATAGCATTAAAAAATCTGCAGAGAATAACAAAAAAAAGGGGGGTTTTACAAATGTTGCACCCACATAAAACCAGGATGATGATACCTAACAGTAACAAATGTATCAAGAGGAGATCCATGTCATAAACACCTATATATATATATATATATATATATATCCACGTTTAACCCATTTGGTTTTAATGTGTTAAGTCTAACAATCCATTCTATTTCTCGTTTTTTGAGTGCCAAAATCCTATATCCGCCTCTACGGGAAATTGGAATGTGATCAATAATCATACATTTGATATCTTTCCCACAATGACCAAATTCTGTAAAGTGTTGTGAAACCGGTAAATCCATTCGTTTTTTGCGAATCGTGTATCTATGTTGATTAAAGCGTGTTTTTAAATCTAGTGTCGTTTCCCCTGCATATAGTAGTTGACATGGGTACCACAACACATAAATGACATATGTGGTGTCAAAAGTCAAAAACTAATTAATTTTGTATTCCCTTCTAGTCCTTGGATGTGTGAAGGTGGTCCCCTTACACACATATTTGCTATTTATACAATTTAAACATGGGTAACAACCATTTTTTTCAGGGTTCTAAAAAAAGTTTTTCCTATTTTCCTTTGGGATCCTATATCTGGACGTACCTACCTATCTTTAAATTTTTTAGGACTCCTGTAGGACATAAGAGGTATGTTTTTAAATCCTTCTTCCCCTTTGTCTAGACCTGATTTTAAAATAGGCCAATATTTGTGTATAATGTTCCTCACTTTATAACTGTTTTGTGTATAGGTGGTAACAAGTGGAATCCTATTTGTTGTTTCTTTAGGGGTGTTATTCTGTATCAACAAATCTTCCCTATTATGTTCATCTATCTTCTTTCTATGAGTTTTCAAAATGGATTTTGGATAGCCTCTCTCTACAAAAGCATCCTGCATCCTATTTAGAGCATGTTCTAATTGTTCAGGGCAGCTATCTATTATCTATCTCATATCTATCTATCTATCTATCTATCTATCTATCTCATATATATCTAGTATCTATCTATCTATCTATCTATCTATCTATCTATCTATCTATTATCTATCTATTATCTATCTATCTATCTATTATCTATCTATTTAAAAATTATACATTAGTATTGCCAAAGCATGTGAGAAATAGGGGGTTGAGAAATGGGGACACACCCGGGGTCAGGGTATCGGAGTCCATGGCATATCAGGCTCCTCTCAGTCTGTGGCAGGCACTGATATATTGTGCTGCTATGTCCTCAGTGTTCTCTTCCTCCTCAATAGAGCTATCTATCTATCTATCTTTTATCTATCTCCTATCGATCGATCTATCTATCTATGTCATATCTATTATCTATATCTATCTATCTCCTATCTATCATCTATCTCATATCGATCTATCTATCTATCTATCTATCTATCTATCTATCTATCTATCTATCTATCTCCTATCTATCTATCTATCTATCTATCTCATATCTATCTATCATCCATCTATCTATCTATCTATCTTATATCTATCTATCATCTATCTCATATCGATCTATTATCTATATCTATCTATCTATCCATCCGTCTCATATCTGGATTATCAGGCAGTCATAGAAAAGTATAGTAAGGGAAGATATCCTTCAGGAAGGCAGACGACTAGACTAGAATGCTACCGAATCAGTGGGTATTTCTCATCGGTCCTCTCTGCAGCTTCATCCTATATTTCTATCCTGGATTCTGAGACATTCTGAATTAGCAGATGCTGGATGTACACAACATGTAGAAACATGACGCCCGCTGTGTCTTGCTGCACTATGTTTTAATGGTTTTTACATGTTACTTACAGACACATATATTCTTTGGATATTTTCCAGCATAGTTATATGGTTTTTTATGATTGTTTACAGTTGCTAAGCAACGGGCGTCTGCAGTAAACAATGGTATGTTCTAATCTGTCCTCGCTCCTTACCTGTCCGGACCGATCTCCCTCCATCGCTCGGCAGCTGCTCCCTTTGGACTTGACACAAATATTTGAAACATAATTGCACTGAAATAATTAAGGAGTTTGCAGGTAATTCCTGTAGTGTTGTTCATAGATCATTGTCTAATAACAAGAGTCAATATGAGTATCTGCCCATGGCCGTAGTAAATGAGTACAAGTGTTTAGGTAGGTTAGTATTTAAAGAGGTGTCTCACTTCAGCAAGTGGCATTTATCATGTAAAGAAAATTAATACAAGGCACTTACTAATGTATTGTGATTGTCCATATTGCCTCCTTTGCTGGCTGGATTCATTTTCAAATCACATTATGCACTGCTCGTTTCCATGGTTACGACCTCCCTGCCATCCATCAGTGGTGGCCGTGTTTGCACACTGTAGAAAAAAGCACCGGCCTATGTCCGCTCCCACAGTCCCAGCCACCAG